>NW_020329139.1:0-15661 GCF_001858045.2 Oreochromis niloticus | reverse complement strand
GGTCTTTTAGCCTGTTTCACTTTGTCAGACAGGTTCTATTTAACTGATTTCTTGATTCACAAGTCTGCAATTAATCAGGCCTGAGTTGTCTAGTAACACTGAACTGAGGTTCCAAAATTGGTTAATCACAGTAACTCGTGATTTAACAAGAGGGCAATTTGTTTTTACACAGGACCAGGGGGGTTGGATAATCTTTCTCCCTAATCTATGAAATCATCATTTAACACTGCATTTTGTATTAACTTGTCTTATCTGTGTCTAATATTAAAATGTGTTTGATGATCTGAAACATGTAAGTGTGATAAATATGCAAAACACTAGGAAACCAGGAAGGGGGCAAACACCTTTCACATCACTGTAGACGTGATTACAGAATACCTTTTACATCCTGGATTACAATAGGATATCCATCAACGGCAGATACTGGTCTCCATGACACACAGATACTGGAGTGGTCTGAGAGAAAGGAATCTGTGTCTCTGGACCAAAATGACTGTACGTGTGTGCTGTAGAAACAATACTGCCCACAAACCTTGATGTTTCTATATGTGGAAACCTTCAAGTATGCATATCCTCCTGTAAGGGTAAAGTAATGGGACATTTGCACTTTTGCATGTAGCCTGTCGGTCTTAACTGGAAGTTGCACTGAGCTGTCTTGGCATCTTTCCCTTCTTTGACTCACCAGTTTTGCCCTGAGCTGAACCGCTGCCTCCTTCTCTGTTGTGGTACTCAGCGGTGACCAAGATGCTGTAACGTGCATCTGGCTGCAGTGACTCCAGCATCACCTGCTTCTCTCCACCAGGGACCAGCACCTGCAGAAACAAACAACACTATCATCCCAACACAGTCAGAACTCATTTAAAGTTTTGGGACTTGTGGAATTTCTGGAATTCTGACACATGACAGCCGGCTGAAGCCCAGAAGAGGTGAAGATGTGATGACTACGACCCACTCACAGTGTGATCCTGGCTATCAGCTCCAGTCAATGCTGTGTAGGACACGTGATACTGGAGGACATGAGCATTGGGAGGTACCCAACTGATCACCATGCTGACGGCAGTCTCATCAGAAAGCGTGAGGCTGGTTGGGCCTCCACCAGAGCCTGCAGCAACATCATAGAAGAGATAAAGTACCACAGCTAACGACACTTAACACTCACTTTCTTCCTTTATAGGAGGAAATTATTTTGGCAGCAGAGCAAAGTGTTTTTTTTAGAAAATAAATGTAAAGTATAACAGAGAATTTGATACTTTGATTTGATACTTTAACCTCACTACATTTATTTCATAGCTCAGAGTTCTAGTTACTCAAAGATGAGAATTTAGATGTGAAATTTAACCTTTAAGTGACTAGTACTTTGAGAACTGCCATCAATTACACAATGAAGTTCATTGACGTACAGGTTATTGTATTAGTAATGCTATATTGTACATAGAGACACAATATGACAGAATATGACTGCTGCTAATGTGACTTAGGTAAATGGTTTCAGGCTCTCCCCTCCTGAGTTTGAGAAATGTTCAGGATCAGAAAATGTGTGACTCACAGGTGCTGTAGCATACGGCCACAGCTTCACTCTGAGCTCCATCTCCATAGAGTGCAGACAGTGATATCTGATGCTCCTTAAGACACAGGACAACAGTTTATTGAGACATTGTATTTTTTACTTCATAATATGTACTCCAACAATCCAATAGTTCTTCCCCACCTGTCTCAGGTCGCCTCCACTTAGTGAGGTAAGAAACATCATCATCAGCTGCAGCTTCCCAGCGCACCGTGATGTCACTGTCTGAGAAATTAGTTACCCTAAGGTCAGAAGGAGGCACCTTCACTAGAAGAAAAGAATAATGTGTATGGGAATTTTTAAAAATGAGAAAGCTACATTTTGACATCTTTCATTATTAATAACATTTACAGTACTGTGCAAAAGTCGTGAGCCACACGCTGAAGTATTTCTTTGGACATTATCTGGTTTTTCCACTCCTTTTTAGTCCAGTTCTTGTACCTGACCATTTTCTGAGTAATGTTTTTGTTTTTTGTTTTTTGTTTGTGTAAACACTTGGCACTGACCATTGTTGGAGAATTAAAAAGCACCTAAGTCAAGGAATGTGTGTGCACATAACAGAAACTTGGGAAAGAACCAATTTTAAATCTTTAAGCATTTTGTTACTAGCGGCCTGTCACAAAACACATTTTGTATAGTTTTTTTTTTTTTTTTTTTTTTTAAATCTTGTGAATAAAATGTATACAAATGTGTGTGATTAATCACAATGTGTTAGTGTGTAATCACCCTGAGACATGCATGCCTGTCTGCTAGCGTCAGATCTAAAGCCATTTCTGATTTGGAGATGCAGGCTGCAGATTCTGTCCAGATTATCCCAGCTCTCGTCACTAAGCATCCAGTCTTCACTTATCAAATGTGTAAAATTCAAGGCTGGTCCTTAAAAGCTCCCAACAAGGCAAAACTGTGAATCTAACCAAAAGTGTATTTCCTGTTTCTCCCACATATTGGATTCCACAGTTCCTACAAGTGATCAAATATACACAGTTTTTAGATCTTGGAGTCCCTTTGCACAGTGATAGAAAACATTACCATTGGAATAACTGCCCACCCACTTGTGGTGCTGGAAAAATTGCCCTGATCTCTGCGCTTAGGCTCAGAGAGAGGTGAGATTTTAGCCTTTACAAGGAGATCACCCAGGTTTTTGTTCCTCCTGAAGGCTGCAATTGCCTTGTGATCCTGAAGCATATGTGTGTCCTGAGTGAACCTTTGAAAGTTGCTCTTGATAACTCTGACCAATTTGCAGGTGGAGGGAGAATATGTGATCACCACTGGGATGAGGGGAGAAACATCAATTGGCTTGGTCTGCAAGAATGAATTGAAACATTTTCTTAAAAGGACCAACAGTACCCCTAGTGGAGAGAGCTGAGAATAAAATCTTGACAGCTTCCCCCAAATCACTCTGTTGAGTGCAGATCCTGTGAAATCTCAGTAATTGGGATTTAATTATCCCTGCAAATGTGTGTTTTGGGTGAAAACTTGTTCTGAACAGTAAGGCATGTGTATCTGTAGGTTTGAAAAAGACTTTAACATCTAATTTGTGGTCATTTGGGAAATTTGGGCCCTTAAATGTAGTTGTGTCTAAAAAATCAATTGAGGATTTATTAATGGTGGATTTCAGTTTGATGGAAGCATTATGGTCATTAAATTGTCATTATTAACATTAATATGAATTATCAGTGTAAATATGCTTTTGCGAATGTCTCCTGTTGTCAGATATCCTGTTTGGATCGTCCACTTTGACTCTTCACAACGTATGTTATATTCTGTTAAATATTTAACCTGTGAGTAAAGGAAACTGATACTCACACTGAGTAAAGCGCCAACAACAGTGATGTTGTTGCACCAGAGTCATGTCTAAAGTTCTGTTCAGTGTTTCTGGTTATTGGGAGCAGAGTGTTTCCCCTACTTAAAGCAACGTGATCAGCAAGTACAGAATCAAACAGGTTTTTAATCACTGTACTAAAGGCACAGATGGGGATTGAACCCATGAGCTTTGGCAGACGAGACCAATGCCTTGCCACTTGGCCACTATGCCACACAGGCTGAGCTTTGTCCATACCGTAACATCATATTCCTCTTGAATTGTTCAATTAAATGAATTGATGAACATGTTTGTCATCTTAGTTGGTTTGAGTGCTCAAAGTAGAGAATCACTGCATAAGAATCAGTCCATTCAAAAGCAACATTCTCCAATATTCCAAAAACCCAGAGAAAGATTGCCAAATGCGAACATCATTCCAAGGAAAGCATGAAAAAATGTTGCAAGCTTGTAAAGTGTTGCCACATTTATAGTGCATCTGGTCAACACCGGCATTATTCTGTTAGAATTACTATCACCCAGTTTCAGCCAAGCTTTAGCAGTGACATTTCACTCCACAATGCTCCACAAACCATCATGGTGGTGTTAAATCATAAACAGTATATAACGCTCTATTACTCAATAAGCAATGGTGTTTTGTAAAACTTGAGTGGACTGTTATTTTTATGCTTGTGTATAATTTCTGACATTATGCAGATGTACTCTTTATAAGGCTGTGGAAACCTGCAGTCAGGTGAAACTGAAGAAGTCACTTTGATGAGTGAAAAAGATGCCAGAAAGACTTCGGGAGAACATTGCTCCTGGACGGACTGTGTTCTTACAGCTAGTGTCAGTACAGAAGGATTTTGTTTCCCTTGTCAGCTTGTATTAAGGTATAGATGGTATTGAATCCAAGATCTTCAGTTTACACACTAACACTTGCACTTGGCCACAGGCCACACTGTAGAACCCAGCCCGCATCAGGCAACTTTTGTAGAATAAATGTATTGGAAGTTTGCATTCAAATCTTTTCAGATTACTGACACCCTATGGTTTTGGTGATGACAGATTTAGTGAATCTTCAAATTTTCATCCAATTGTTTTCTATTTTGGGTGCACGTCTGTGCCCTTAGAATGGTCATGTTGATTTTGTGACCCTAGACATCCTTATCACCCTTCGTCTTTCCTTATCCAGGCTTGGACCGGCCACGGCAGAGTTGAAGAAGGGTTTTCTTCTGCTTTATTTTTTTGTGTGAGTCTTTATGTACTTGTTTTTTTGTTTGTTTGTTGTTTGTTTGTTTTGGGGGGGGGGGGGGGTGTACATATTTGTGAACAGAAAATATGACATCGCTCAATATCAGAACATGAACATTGTTGTCCAACAGTCAGTTTCTTGTCTGCACAAGTGTACCATGGATGAGTGTGTGCATACTCATGCAGCACACACCCAACACACATTTCTTGCACTGTGCCAGGTCATGCTCGTCTACAATCATATAGCACACCACCCTCACCTCCAAGCCTGGTTCTTCCTGTAAAGGGGATTTCCCTTCCACTATCCAAGGCTTGCTCAAAGAGCGTCATATGATTATTGTTGGGTTGGGTTTGTTTGTTTTTTATTGTACTGTAGGTCTTTGCCTTAAACATAAGCAGCTTGAGGTGATTGTTACTGTGATTGGTGCATAATTACATATACATTCTTTTGTTTACATTGTACAGTGTGCCAACTTTTTGTAATAGTAACATAGTTATTGCCCTTATTGAGCTATAATACAAAACAACTAAGCTTTAAAATAAGTGTCAGGAGTGAAAAAAATATATACCCAAACATAGTACAGCAGAATCTAGTTAACATGGAACCTACTGAACACAGACTTATGTATTAGTACTGAGTAAATGTTCCACTACTATCTGCACTCACTCCGAAGATATTTAGACTATGAGAGACTCTGAGCTCTCCGCTTCATGTGAGATTCACTTTCCACGTCTTTCTTTCTTTCTTTTTAAATCCCTCTCCATGCATTAATGTCTTGAAATACAGGAAACCAAGCATCTGCATCTGGAGACTTTTGACTCCAAAGGCATAAACCAAAACAAATGTAAAAAAAAACCAAAAAAAAAAAATGATACAGAAAATTACTTTCACAAATGTCAACATTTTTAATAAAATCTCTTTTTTTCCTACTAAAAGTGTAAAATGAGTCCAAGGGCATGATGCCGTAGCAGAGGATGTACTTCTGAGGCAGCTGAAGATTCACCTGCCAACACGGATGATGAGCAGTTCTACACGCAATCATCGACTCCATCCTCACCTCTCCATCCCGTGTGTACGCTGGAGCCACTATCAGGGACACAGAGACTTCAGCGTGTTGTGCGCTCTGCTGAGAAGGTGATTGGCTGCAACTCCCATCTCTGCAGGACCTGTACACCTCCAGGACACTGGGGCGTGCAGCTCGGATCACAGCTGACCCTTCTCACCTGGACACAGTCTGTTTGACCTGCTCCCCTCAGCAGGAGGCTCCGGTCCATTCGCACCAGAACCTCTCGCATAAGAACAGTTCCATAGAAGCATAGATGCATCTGACATGTGTAGAGATGACCGTGCCCCAAATTGCCAAATGGTGTCTTAACACCAAGTTGTTTTTGTCTGTTTGGGAGCTGACACAGTCAGTGGAGATGGGTTTTTGGGGGGGTAGCAGGGGAGAAGCTGCGAGAGGCGTGTAAGACTGCAACTCCCTTCCTGGTCCCAACTTGGATAGTCATATTTTGGGGGTTATAAATTGGTCCATATTTCAGAAATGAGAGCTGCTCCATCCAAGGGATGGATGCCGTCTCTCCTAACAAGACCAGGTTTCCTCCAGAAGTTTGCCAATTATGAAGCCAACATCGTTTTCGGATTCTAACTGACCGCAGGTGTGAATGTGAGTGTGGATGATTGTCTTTCTATGTTAACCTGGACAGTTTAACTGTACCCTCACTCATGGTAGCGCATAAGTGGGAGAACACCTATCGACACCCATTCTAGATTAAGCTATAGTATTAGTGCGCTGTTATCAAAGGTTACCTGGATTATAGGTATATTCAAAACTTTACATGAAGATAAGAGTGCGTGCGTATATGCTCACTTCTGACGATGATAAATGATAAGTGTTATCTCATCTGTACTTGAAAGTATCAAACACCACATGCACTGCATGTTATCTGTGTGTCTAACGATCTATAGTGAGCAAGACAGTGTTAAATATTTTGAGTCATTTCTATGCTTGAAATACTTACTCAGTACTTACTCAGCGCACACAGATATTATATTCAAAATCTAACGGTCACGCCTTCGATTTTTACCGCTACTTTTGTAAGCATCCAGGAAATGACGTAGACGTTTCTACTGTCATTTGCATTTTACTTCACTCGTGGGCAATCTCCGCTAAATCTCATATAAACATTTCTACACCACAACACAACGAAACAAGCCATGATTAAAGAGCAGTTACGTAATGCACACAGTCCACAAACAACAAACTGACCACAATTCATCAGACCTCATGTAACGGATAAGAAGGCTGGTTATCTCCGAGCTATCACCGATTCCAAACACAGCTTCACCGCGTCTGACTAAATTCACTGAAGAGCCGCAAGAAGACCACAAAAACCACCACATTATCTAGAGAATCTAAGAACAGCACAATTCCAAGCATGTAACACAGGAGCTGTGTCAAATGTTCACTTGATTATACGTTATTTATACCTCGAGCACCTTTTTCTTTCTTAATCTTTTTTTTGTTTTTTTCTCCTAATGTATTCTTTTGTTACCGACTTATTTGTATACATGAGTTGTAAAGATCTGCAAGCTGTGACATTTTTCCTGCCTTTCTATAACTGCATTATTATGTATATTGTGTTTAGTTGTTCACTTAAAAAGTAAAAAAGAAAAAATATGGCTCAAAAAGTATTTTTAGGCTGTTAATAAATTAAATAATTTCTGCTGTTAATACCTAAAAATTCAACTGACATGGTGTTCAATGTGTGCAAATTGGGCCTTTTGTTCAACGTCTGGATATTTATGTGTTGGCAGTGCTGTAATTTTCACGGTTTCACTTAGAAACATAAAACTTTGCACAGATGATGTTTATACTGAATTTCGGGAATTAAAGGTCTGCAGCTCAGACACAAGCATTCACTACATTGTACCTGTATGATGTGTATGTGACAATAAAGGTTGTTGTTTCTTTGTTTGTTGTGAATGTGAACTGAAGCATGTTTTTAAAAGGGTTATATGTTAAAAAATAAATAAAAAATTTGGCGGGAATAAATCTACTCATTTTTCTGTGTCCAGTCTCAGTAACTTTGACACAGTAATATCTGCTGCAATATTACACCTCTGATGACATTTCACAAGTGTTAGCTTTCTTTTGATACCACGATTGTACACAGAGTTTGTAATTGCACTCAATTAATTTGGGGCATTTCATTTTCGAGCAGGAAGCTCAGAAAACCTTTGGGGTCAGGTTAAAGAACTGGACACTACAGGTTTTAGAAAACCCATCCAGAATAATTTTGTCCATCTGGGCCCATATGGGACATCAAAGGTCAAAACTTCTGTGCCCTGTGGAGGTTAAGCGTGGGTTTGCCCTGTCACACACTCCGCCCACAACTACCACTGTGAGCCATGCAAGTATAACGTTTGGCACATTACTTATGATAAGAAGCCACATGAGGGAATACAGTTGTGGAGAAGATGAAACCAAGCACCTGTTGATTACACTGTCAGAAATATGAGGCTGGGAGAGCGACTGATGCAAAGCCCCAGGGAAAGGAAGTTAACGATTTTTTCATTCCAAAAATCATTTATACAGTTCAGTGGTCTACAGACAGACTGAGAGAGAAACAAGCTAGTATCGATCTGTACCAATACCAGTGCTGGTTTGTCAATATTATACAGTGGCTTGCGAAAGTATTCGGCCCCCTGAACTTTCCACATTTTGTCACATTACAGCCACAAACATGAATCATTTTATTGGAATTCCACGTGAAAGACCATACAGAGTGGTGCACACGTGAGAGTGGAACGAAATCATACATGATTCCAAACATTTTTACAATAATACTGAAATGTGGGGTGTGCGTATTATTCAGCCCCTGAGTCAATACTTTGTAGAACCACCTTTTGCTGCATTACAGTGCCAGTCTTTTAGGGTATGTCTCTACCAGCTTTGCACATCTAGAGACTGAATTCTTGCCCATTCTTCTTTGCAAACAGCTCCAGCCCAGTCAGATTAGATGGACGTTTGTGAACAGCAGTTTTCAGCAGGTTGTGGCTCAGCTGCAGGGAGGGGTGAGCAGTGGGTTTCGGGCAGAATGTTTCCAGCATGTGTCTTGGAACATCTCCAGATGGATCGTGGATAAGGCCAGGGCATAGGCACCGTTCATGCATCCATGTAGAACTGCAGGGACTTCCTGTTGACAGACAGAAAAGAGCGGTTAGTGACTTCCTTCCAAACTATTTTCTCCATGCACTTCATTCCCACGCATTTCTCCTGCCATATGCAGTACCTGGGATGTGGGTGCATCGTATTTGATATCCATCTCATGCAGACGCCTCTGTGGGAGCGTACTGTCAGCACTGTGCCATCGTGTTGTCTGTGATGTCAGCTAGCAACTTGCCTGATGCCATTCGGACCTCACCTAAAGCAGAGGACAAAACAATGACACACACATCATTATGCTCAAACATCTGTTATTAGTAGACTTGTACTGTACCTCTCCTTTCTGGAGGTGAATGGATCACCAGGTCAATGGTCTCAGACTTGCCACATCCAGCCGATCATTCCCATTGGTCGGTCTGTTGCCTGGACACGCAAGTGCACACTCAGATACAGTTGTTAAGAGATTGTGGCAACAGTTTGGTTACAGCGACAACATGTCACAGACTAAATGAACACAGGAATTAATACAGGACCTGTAACATCAGAAGGCTGTGGCTTCTTAACATTGCAGCTCTGCTGAACTGTCCATGGTTTCAGGCATCCGTTTTTGACATGGAGAGAGAAATGAGAGAACGCACCTCTCAGTGATGAACCCTGCAATGAGACAGCAGACAATGATGCAGTCTGATGAAAGGAGACCATGTGTGCTATAGATGACAAGGACAACAGGGAGAAGCTGAACAAAACTGAAGCTGAGAAGGCGAGAGACGGAGGCTGAGGTTTAGATACCCAGGGCTGTTGGGGCATTTGGCTCTGTTGCATGAGCTGGTCTGACGGAGCTCCTTCCAGTACTGGAGGGTGTAGGCAGGGATGATGGAGGAATTGAGAGAGGGAAAAAGATAAGGCTTGGAGCGGATTAAACGGCGTCAAGTGATATAGCGAAACGGCTGCAGCCATCAGGACCATCACAAAGCCTCTGTAGGGAATGGATCTGTGCAATTTATGCATTCCTTTCACATATACATTGAAACAGAGAAGGTAGGACTGACTAACAACCACAAGAGCTTCTGAGACTGATTATACTGATTTTGGTATAAACACTAGCAAATGCAGTTTTGCTGCAGCAGATGTCATTGACTGCTTCAGGGCTCGCTCCAGCAGCTGACGGTGTCCTGGAGTAAGAACTACATATCTAGTGTTGTGACAGTATCAGGTCATATGTCTAATACTCACTGGCTAAGTTATGGTAGTGAGGCTACTGACTCTGTCTTCCATACTCTCAACACTGTGCATATTTTCAGAGGAGCCAACAAACCACAGATCACTGAGCTGTCCTAACAAATCTCCAGCATGATGCAACACGTAGGAAGCTGAGTTATAAGACATGGCATATTTCAACAAGGTCTTGATTATGAGGCCCGTCATATCTTAACACTTAAGGTATCACATCACCCGTACAGCTCTTCACTCTCAGACTAGTCTTTCTAAAAGTAGAATGGGAGGCAGAGCCTTCAGCTTTCAGGCTCTGCTCTGACCAGCTCCCAGTTTGGATTCAGGAGCAGACACCCTCTGTATTTCAACATTACACTTACAACTTTCCTATTTGATAAAGCATATATCAGCCTTGGATCAGTGACCTGAACCCCCCTTAGTTACACTGCAGTAACCTCTTGTGTGGTTACTTAGTTACATTTATGTCTTTATAGTGAGGTTAATAGTTACTTCCCACCATTATTCGTCTTCTATCACTTATTCTTTCGAGAATGGAGATGTGCATGGCCGGGAGTCCCTCTGCAAATCTCACTCTTTGTTACAAACAGTTTTATAAAAGCAACCCCCCATTGTAAACCCATATGGTGTGTCATACCTAAGACACTGCGTGTGTGTGTGTGCCTTCCTGCTGGTCATAAAGGGTCTCTCCTCTACACTCTGAATCTATATAACCACCACTACAGTCTACAGTGATTTCACTGGCCTTAGACGACCTATTACCTCGGTCTTCAGTGTCATCGTCCTCTATTCCAATGCTCTCTGCCAGTCTTCTGTTTGCGGTAATTCAGCAGGAACTGGCGAATGCTGAGGTCTTCCTGGTATGGAGCTTTGCCTGGACTGGCAGACGTATGGTCCTGCTACAAGTGAGGAAACACCTCGCTAAAGGAAAACAAGACAACAATGAGCATAGGTTGGTTACATAAAATAAGTCAGTTATCAATCAGTGTGAACAGACGCTGATGTTTTGAAAGAGCCATCAGTAACATTTATTCATACATTTTTACTGTGCGGGCTTGTAAACTTCTGTATAATATTATTGATATTAATTCTACAACAGAAACCACTCGCATTAAACATCACGATGTATTAAATGTTTCCAAGATACTGATATTTGATAACGAGCAAATTATACATCTGAAGTGTACTCTTGATAGAAACTTGAAGGCACTGCAGAAACATAAAGTTAGCAACATAAAACATGTGCGAGCATGCAATGAGTCAATTTCTCTTGTCCTCTTGACTCCCAGTATCGTGGACTCAAGCTGATCATGTTGAAATCTTACCAGTGCCTTCATGAGCGCGTGCAGCGCGGAGCAAAAGAGCAGCTGTGCGCTCGTAGCTGAGATCAGATCTGAACCATGTCCGACAGCAGGCTGCAGTCAGAGTGAGTCAACAGAATGTCACACGGTGGAGCCTGGCAAAGACAGGATTATAATGAATACAGTACAAGCTCAGGCAGCACAGGCTTAAGCAGACCAAGGAGGATGGGTAAACCTCAGCAGTTATTCTGTGTCCATTTTGGGTAAAAACAAAAACACATCATAATACTGTAATGCAGGCTGAGCCTCTGAAGGTTGGTGATATGTCATTAGCAGGTAGTCAGAGTTCTCATTGATCAGTTCCTTGAGGGAGCGTATCCACAGACTTATTGATGTTCCATATGGAGCTCAGCGCGCCTGCTGCCAGCAGCGTCTCCTCACCAGCTTCTCAGCACAGGATACAGCCAGGTCGTCAACAGGGACGGAAATCGCGGCCAGCGCCTGAGCAAGCAGGCCAAGCCTCCGTTGGATGCACAGCTGACAGATGTTGCTGTTGAGCTGGTGGATCGTGGATGCAGATCATTTTAGATGTTTCAGTAGCAGCCTGATGAATTAGCTGTGTCGTTAACCCACTTCAGCCATCCAAACAGATGACATCTAAGGTGAATTATGCAGATCACTAGCACAGTAACCAGATTACCATTTGATTCCACCAGACTTGTGTTACTTCATTCTAATCATGCAGTAACAACAAAGATTATTCTACTGTTTTAAATGTGCTTCTTCTATTCTAGAAAAACAAAACATTTATCACAGGGTTTGGTTTTTTCAATACATTTGTGTGCTGTGTCAGTTGCAGGCAACATTATCATTATTTTAAATCTATTTATGTTTAGGATTTTGTAAATGCCTTTTTTATGTTTTTATGTTTTAGGATTTTGTAAAGTTACAAATCCTAAAACTAAAACATTTAAAAAAAGGCAGTTTACAATGTAATGCCTTTTTAAATTAGATATTAGGAAATAGCTTAAATAGTGCATATTAACTTGTTACACTGCTAATGTTGCTGCATGGATTTCCTCATCAGCATATGACTGTACCTGGATGAGATATGTGAGGAGCTGAACTTGATTCTAACAGAAACTATTAGCTAGCTTAGCACATGTCTTGTGGCAAGATATATGACCTAATGCTTTAGTCATTGGCTGTTTGCCAAATTGCCACCAAGCTGCAACTTGTGGAGTGACTGTTGGCGATTTTTGTGTTTTAGACAACAAAGAAAGAAAAGATCTAGGATTCAGCTTTCCTTACTGTGGTAGTGGCTAGAATGACGTCACTGACATTGGTTTAATATGAAAACAAACTTTGTCAACCAAAAAAACCAAAAAAGAAGAAGTGAGTCGGCGTGTCATCTTTACCGAGCACCATACATGTTTGCAGCAAAAAAAAGTATGCCGACAAAAGATATGTCCTTTTTTTTCCTACTTTCGCGGCTGGTCGTTTGCGTAAGACGTAAGAGTGCGCTTTGATCTGAGCGCGATTCGATCCTCACGGACTCGCTGCCACGACCATTGCTTGGGGCGGGGAGAAGCCAGTCGCTTCTCCCTTTTCCTGTCTTGCAACTCTCCGCCTGCTCTCTTATTACTTTTATTACGCAATACCCATGCTTGTCAGCTTTCATTCCCAACTATTTGCTGCTTATACTCCACCTTCCAACTTGCAACTTTCTCTTTCAGGCTACCACTCTGCCTTCATTTTTCACACTGTCTCCGACACTTTTACATCAATTAACCTAATAAGCCGTGACAGAGGACCCAGGCTTTTTTTCGTAAGTTACATGTGTTTGTGTCCGTATACCTCCTTAGCTAGTCCTCAATCTAGGCAGCTAAGATGAACTGGCTCTTCGGGGAACTTGTTTTGTAAAGTTGGTTTAGTATCGTAGGGCCAATGAATTGACCGTGACTAAGAAATGATGAGAAACTGGGTTGCTGTTGTTGCTTCGGTCTGATGCTAGCTAAGAGGTGTAATAAGCAAGTAGCAAGATGAAAAGGAGTTGTTGTAAATAAGTGGAGAAAAGGTGGCAGGAAAAGCAGGTGTGGTGTGAATGTGAGTTTTGGTGTAAAATGTGTGGTCTCTGCGAAGCTGGGTGCCGATGTGCACTTGCCTCTTAATACAGATATTCACGTTCTGCTTGTGTGGGCTAGCAGTTCATACATAGGGTCAGTTCGAGCCCTCGGCTCCTGCTCTCTATGTTATCTGCTGGGGAGGTCCAGGCAGGGATTGGAGTGAAAATTCGAGGATGACTTGTTCAGCCTGGATTCCCCTGATTTTGATTTTTCTCTGTTTTTCTTTTCTGCCAGACAACAGCCCGCTGATTATGGACTCCTTCTTGTCATGGCTACAGGACCACCTTCTTCTGCACAAGTCATTGCCTGACAATAATTTCTATGTTTCCTATGGGTTTTTTATCTCCAATATTTACATATCTGCAGATAGACTCCTCAACAGGGTTACAACGCCTTATCTCTTTGTCCCTTCAAATACTTAAACATATTCTTAATTTCTTGCAACTGCTTCCTTTGCACGATTACCTTTTTAAAATACAACATTTTTTTAAGTCACCCATTGTTGGAATGATAATAAAGCATATATAAGTCACTACCAAATCATTGCAGCTTCGACTTTATAGAATGTTGTTTGTGGCTCAAGATGACTTGTTTCATCCATGAAGGTCATTTATATGTTTTCACTATTATAGACAACAGTTTTTAGCAGTTTAATACGAGCGATCGGAGCATGTGCTGATCAGCTTCAGTTTCTTCTCTGAGTGCTCTATTTTCTTCAGGTTTCTCTCAGACCAATGAATGTGTGACAAGGGTGATGGATGTGTGACATGTGCTGCTGGCCACGAACCAGGTGAGTATGTGTCCATTGCTCTGCACAATGAGAATCCACACTCTCAGTTAGATATTTCATGATGTTGCCTCAACTGAATCATGGTGGTGGGCTTGTGAGACCACTTTTCATGGCTGAAGCTCCTGTAGAGGCTAAGCTCTGTACACACCTGCCGTAACTACGTTGTCTACCTTTTCTTACAAACTCAAAATGTCCTTAGCCCAACGCTTGTGAGTCTTGTGTCAGAGGTGAACACAGGTATCGGTTTTAGGTGCATTACTTTTTCTATAGGACCAGTATGTTGGTAGCTTTTTCCCCTTGAAAACTGCCGTTTAATATTACACATTCTTGTCTAATATTATAAATGTATTGATCTGAAACGTGTAAGTGTGACAAATATGGAATAAGATACGAAATCAGAAAGGAGGCAAATATTTTTCACAGCGCTAAGTCTGTAAATGATCTTCTTTGGCTGTAGTAGATCTTTGACTTGTTCCTTTTTTAATTGTTTGTTTAAAATTGTTTTCTCTAGGTTAAGGCGTACGGTCCAGGCCTTCAGAGCAGTGGTCTGGCTGTTGGAAAACCCACTGAATTCACAGTTGATGCCAAGCAAGGAGGAAAAGCTCCTCTGAAAATTATAGCCCAGGTATATCTGGCTTTGTATATGACCACAAATATGTTAAATATATTGCATGTACGTATTTTTCAGAGTATGAGTCGCACTTAAAATCCTTTAATTGTGCGCCTTATGTATGAATTCTGGTTGTGCTTACTGACCTTGAACCGATTTTATGTAATACACGGCGCTCAAAAATCTGTCAAAAAATGTTTTAGTACGACTTTGGTAAGCTACGAAGTCGCACCGCTTGATGGATTGTCGGAGCATCATGGTTACGTAGTCAGCAGCCTCGCGGAGTGATACGCGCTGCGCTTCAACATAATATTACTGTATTGTGTGTGGATAAGGACCCAAAATGGCACCTGTTAAGAGACATGCTTACGAAGCGGATTTCAAACTCAGGCTGTCAGTCACGCAGTAGAAATGAGAATAGAGCAGCTGCGAGAGATTTCAACATTAATGAATCAATGGTACGAAGTAGAGGAAGCTAGAAAAGAGTGAGTAAAGTTTGACTTATCTGACTGTTTGTTTCGCTTAATGCGTTTTATAATCCAGTACGCCTCATGTATAAAACCAACCTGTTCATCAACAGCGCCTTATGGCCGAAAACTCGTGTGTAAATCTGATGAACTAATCCCTTGTCTTCTGCACAGGATGGTTGAAGTCAATTCTGTGATGTCCAGGTTAAGGAATGGCAACAGCACATACACCTGCACCACACCCCACGTAAGCTTGAAGACTGTGATGTCTCCTGGGAGACTGAGAGTCCATCAGGTGAGTATGCACTCACTTTCACTCTTGCAGCAGGGTTTGCCTTTTCTTCTCACTGAA
>NW_020329138.1:0-17331 GCF_001858045.2 Oreochromis niloticus | reverse complement strand
CTTTTTTAATTGTTTGTTTAAAATTGTTTTCTCTAGGTTAAGGCGTACGGTCCAGGCCTTCAGAGCAGTGGTCTGGCTGTTGGAAACCACTGAATTCACAGTTGATGCCAAGCAAGGAGGAAACTCCTCTGAAAATTATAGCCCAGGTATATCTGGCTTTGTATATGACCACAAATGTTAAATAATTGCATGTACCGTATTTTCAGAGTAGAGTCGCCTTAAAATCCTTTAATTGTGCGCCTTATGTATGAATTCTGGTTGTGCTTACTGACCTTGAACCGATTTTATGTAATACACGGCGCTCAAAAATCTGTCAAAAAATGTTTTAGTACGACTTTGGTAAGCTACGAAGTCGCACCGCTTGATGGATTGTCGGAGCATCATGGTTACGTAGTCAGCAGCCTCGCGGAGTGATACGCGCTGCGCTTCAACATAATATTACTGTATTGTGTGTGGATAAGGACCCCAAATGGCACCTGTAGAGACATGCTTACGAAGCGGATTTCAAACTCAAGGCTGTCAGTCACGCAGTAGAACATGAGAATAGAGCAGCTGCGAGAGATTTCAACATTAATGAATCAATGGTACGGAAGTAGAGGAAGCTAGAAGAAAGAGTTGAGTAAAGTTGACTTATCTGACTGTTTTGTTTCGCTTAATGCGTTTATAATCCAGTACGCCTCATGTATAAAACCAGACCTGTTCATCAACAGTGCGCCTTATGGTCCGAAAACTACGGTGTGTTAAATCTGATTGAACTAATCCTTGTCTTCTGCACAGGATGGTGAAGTCAATTCTGTGGATGTCCAGGTTAAGGATAATGGCAACAGCACATACACCTGCACCTACACCCCACGTAAGCCTGTGAAGCAGACTGTGATGGTCTCCTGGGGAGACTGAGAGTCCATTCAGGGTGAGTATGCACTCACTTTCATCTTGCATGCAGGGTTTGCCTTTTCTTCTCACTGAAAAGTCTCTTGAGTTTTGGTGTTTGTGCCCACAGATGAATATCGGAGCAGGCTGTCATCCAAACAAGGTGAAGGTCTCTGACCTGGAGTGGCAAATACGGGCCTCCAAGCCTTCCAGCCAACATACTTCACTGTTGACTGCTCAGAGTCTGGTCAAGGTAAAGCTCCATAAAACTGTGTGTGTGAGAGTAAAGAGCGCAAACATATGCTCATGTCAAAGAAATATTCCAAACAACCGATATTACAGGGAAACTTATTTAACCCACCTGCTGTTTGAGGCTAAAAATGACTGTAGAGCATCACCTGCTTCTCTCCACCAGGGACCAGCACCTGCAGACAACAAACAACACTATCATCCCAACACAGTCAGAACTCATTTAAAGTTTTGGGACTTGTGGAATTTCTGGAATTCTGACACATGACAGCCGGCTGAAGCCCAGAAGAGGTGAAGATGTGATGACTACGACCCACTCACAGTGTGATCCTGGCTATCAGCTCCAGTCAATGCTGTGTAGGACACGTGATACTGGAGGACATGAGCATTGGGAGGTACCCAACTGATCACCATGCTGACGGCAGTCTCATCAGAAAGCGTGAGGCTGGTTGGGCCTCCACCAGAGCCTGCAGCAACATCATAGAAGAGATAAAGTACCACAGCTAACGACACTTAACACTCACTTTCTTCCTTTATAGGAGGAAATTATTTTGGCAGCAGAGCAAAGTGTTTTTTTTAGAAAATAAATGTAAAGTATAACAGAGAATTTGATACTTTGATTTGATACTTTAACCTCACTACATTTATTTCATAGCTCAGAGTTCTAGTTACTCAAAGATGAGAATTTAGATGTGAAATTTAACCTTTAAGTGACTAGTACTTTGAGAACTGCCATCAATTACACAATGAAGTTCATTGACGTACAGGTTATTGTATTAGTAATGCTATATTGTACATAGAGACACAATATGACAGAATATGACTGCTGCTAATGTGACTTAGGTAAATGGTTTCAGGCTCTCCCCTCCTGAGTTTGAGAAATGTTCAGGATCAGAAAATGTGTGACTCACAGGTGCTGTAGCATACGGCCACAGCTTCACTCTGAGCTCCATCTCCATAGAGTGCAGACAGTGATATCTGATGCTCCTTAAGACACAGGACAACAGTTTATTGAGACATTGTATTTTTTACTTCATAATATGTACTCCAACAATCCAATAGTTCTTCCCCACCTGTCTCAGGTCGCCTCCACTTAGTGAGGTAAGAAACATCATCATCAGCTGCAGCTTCCCAGCGCACCGTGATGTCACTGTCTGAGAAATTAGTTACCCTAAGGTCAGAAGGAGGAGGCACCTTCACTAGAAGAAAAGAATAATGTGTATGGGAATTTTTTAAAAATGAGAAAGCTACATTTTGACATCTTTCATTATTAATAACATTTACAGTACTGTGCAAAAGTCGTGAGCCAACGCTGAAGTATTTCTTTGGACATTATCTGGTTTTTCCACTCCTTTTTAGTCCAGTTCTTGTACCTGACCATTTTCTGAGTAATGTTTTTGTTTGTTTGTTTTTTGTTTGTGTAAACACTTGGCACTGACCATTGTTGGAGAATTAAAAAGCACCTAAGTCAAGGAATGTGTGTGCACATAACAGAAAACTTGGGAAAGAACCAATTTTAAATCTTTAAGCATTTTGTTACTAGCGGCCTGTCACAAAACAACATTTTTTATGTTTTTTTTTTTTTTTTTTTTTTTAAATCTTGTGAATAAAATGTATACAAATGTGTGTGATTAATCACAATGTGTTAGTGTGTAATCACCCTGAGACATGCATGCCTGTCTGCTAGCGTCAGATCTAAAGCCATTTCTGATTTGGAGATGCAGGCTGCAGATTCTGTCCAGATTATCCCAGCTCTCGTCACCATCCAGTCTTCACTTATCAAATGTGTAAAATTCAAGGCTGGTCCTTAAAAGCTCCCAACAAGGCAAAAACTGTGAATCTAACCAAAAGTGTATTTCCTGTTTCTCCCACATATTGGATTCCACAGTTCCTACAAGTGATCAAATATACACAGTTTTTAGATCTTGGAGTCCCTTTGCACAGTGATAGAAAAACATTACCATTGGAATAACTGCCCACCCACTTGTGGTGCTGGAAAAATTGCCCTGATCTCTGCGCTTAGGCTCAGAGAGAGGTGAGATTTTAGCCTTTACAAGGAGATCACCCAGGTTTTTGTTCCTCCTGAAGGCTGCAATTGCCTTGTGATCCTGAAGCATATGTGTGTCCTGAGTGAACCTTTGAAAGTTGCTCTTGATAACTCTGACCAATTTGCAGGTGGAGGGAGAATATGTGATCACCACTGGGATGAGGGAGAAACATCAATGGCTTGGTCTGCAAGAATGAATGAAATTTCTTAAAAAGGACCAACAGTACCCCTATGGAGAGAGCTGAGAATAAAATCTTGACAGCTCCCCCAAATCACTCTGTTGAGTGCAGATCCTGTGAAATCTCAGAATTGGATTAATTACCCTGCAAATGTGTTTGGGTGAAAACTTTCTGAACAGTAAGGCAGTGTATCTGTAGGTTTGAAAAAGACTTTAACATCTAATGTGGTCATTTGGGAAATTGGCCCTTAAATGTAGTTGTGTCTAAAAATCAATTGAGGATTTATTAATGGTGGATTTCAGTTTGATGAAGCATTATGGTCATTAAATTCATATAACATTAATATGAATTATCAGTGTAAATAGCTTTTGCGAATGTCTCCTGTTGTCAGATATCCTGTTGGATCGTCCACTTGACTCTTCACATCGTATGTATATTCTGTTAAATATTTAACCTGTGAGTAAAGGAAACTGATACTCACACTGAGTAAAGCGCCAACAACAGTGATGTTGTTGCACCAGATCATGTCTAAAGTTCTGTTCAGTGTTTCTGGTTATGGGAGCAGAGTGTTCCCCTACTTAAAGCAACGTGATCAGCAAGTACAGAATCAAACAGGTTTTAATCACTGTACTAAAGCACAGATGGGATTGAACCCATGAGCTTGGCAGACGAGACCAATGCCTTGCCACTTGGCCACTATGCCACACAGGCTGAGCTTTGTCCATACCGTAACATCATATTCCTCTTGAATTGTTCAATTAAATGAATTGATGAACATGTTGCATCTTATTGGTTGAGTGCTCAATAGAGAATCACTGCATAAGAATCAGTCCATTCAAAAGCAACATTCTCCAATATTCCAAAAACCCAGAGAAAGATGCCAAATGCGAACATCATTCCAAGGAAAGCATGAAAAAATTTGCAAGCTTGTAAAGTGTTGCCACATTTATAGTGCATCTGGTCAACACCGGCATTATTCTGTTAGAATTACTATCACCCAGTTTCAGCCAAGCTTAGCAGTGACATTTCACTCCACAATGCTCCACAAACCATCATGGTGGTGTTAAATCATAAACAGTATATAACGCTCTATTACTCAATAAGCAATGGTGTTTGTAAAACTTGAGTGGACTGTTATTTTTATGCTTGTGTATAATTTCTGACATTATGCAGATGTACTCTTATAAGGCTGTGGAAACCTGCAGTCAGGTGAAACTGAAGAAGTCACTTTGATGAGTGAAAAAGATGCCCAGAACAGACTTTCGGGAGAACATTGCTCCTGACGGACTGTGTTTCTTACAGCTAGTGTCTAGTACAGAAAGGACTTTTGTTTCCCTGTCAGCTTGTATTAAAGGTATAGATGGTATGAATCCAAGATCTTCAGTTTACAACACTAACACCTTGCCACTTGGCCACCAGGCCACACTGTAGAACCCCAGCACCGCCATCAGGCCAAACTTTATTGTAGAATAAATGTATCTTGGAAAGTTGCATTCAAATCTTTTCAAGATTACTGACACCCTATTGGTTTTGGTGATGACAGATTTAGTGAATCTTCAAAATCTTTCATCCAATTGTTTCTAATTTGGGTGCACGTCTGTGCCCTTAGAATGAGTCATGTTGATTTTTGTGACCCTAGACATCCCTTTCACTCACCCTTCGTCTTTCCTTATCCAGCTTGGGACGGCCACGGCAGAGTTGAAGAAGGGTTTCTTCTGCTTATTTTTTGTGTGAGTCTTATGTACTTGTTCTTTTGTTGTTTGTTTGTTTGTTTGTTTGGGGGGGGGGGTGTACATATTGTGAAACAGAAAATAATGACATCGCTCAAATAATCAGAACATGGAACAGTTGTTGTCCAACAGTCAAGTTCTTGTCTGCACAAGTGTACACATGGATGAGTGTTGCATACTCATGCACGCACACACCCACACACACATTTCTTGCACTGTGCACAGGTCATGCTCGTCTTACAATCATCATAGCACCACCACCCTCACCCTCCAAGCCTGGTTTCTTCCTGTTAAAGGGGAGTTTCCCTTTCCACTATCACCAAGTGCTTGCTCAAAGAGCGTCATATGATTATTGTTGGGTTTTTGGGTTGTTTGTTTTTATTGTTACTGTAGGGTCTTTGCCTTACAACATAAAGCAGCTTGAGGTGATTGTTACTGTGATTTGGTGCTATAATATACATATACATTCTGTTTGTTTACATTGTACAGTGTGCCAACTTTTGTAATTAGTAACATAGTTATTGCCCTTATTGAGCTATAATACAAAAACAACTAAAGCTTAAAATAAGTGTCAGTGAGCTGAAAAAACAATATTTATACCCAAAACATAGTACAGCAGAATCTAGTATAACATGGAAACACCTACCTGAAACACAGACTTATGTATTTAAGTACTTGAGTAAATGTTCCCACTACTATCTGCACTCACTTCCGAAGATATTTAGACTAATGAGAGAACTCTGAGCTCCTCCGCTTCATGTGAGATTCACTTTCCACTGTTCTTTCTTTCTTTCTTTTTAAATCCCTCTCCATTGCATTAATGTCTTGAAATACCAGGAAACCAAGCATCTGCATCTGGAGACTTTGACTCAAAAGGCAATAAAAACCAAAACAAATGTAAAAAAAAAAAACAATAACAAAAAAAATGAATACAGGAAAAATTACATTTCACAAATGTCAAACATTTTTAATTAAAATTCCTCTTTTTTCCTACTAAAAAGTTGTAAAAATGAGTCCAAGGGCATGATGCCGTAGCAGAGGATGTACTTCCTGAGGCAGCTGAAGAAATTCAACCTGCCAACACGGATGATGATGCAGTTCTACACTGCAATCATCGACTCCATCCTCACCTCCTCCATCACCGTGTGGTACGCTGGAGCCACTATCAGGGACAAACAGAGACTTCAGCGTGTTGTGCGCTCTGCTGAGAAGTGATGGCTGCAAACTCCCATCTCTGCAGGACCTGTACACCTCCAGGACACTGGGGCGTGCAGCTCGGATCACAGCTGACCCTTCTCACCCTGGACACAGTCTGTTTGACCTGCTCCCCTCAGGCAGGAGGCTCCGGTCCATTCGCACCAGAACCTCTCGCCATAAGAACAGTTTCCATAGAAGCATAGATGCATCTGAACATGTGTAGAGAATGACCGTGCCCCCAAATTGCCAAATTGGTGTCTTAACACCAAGTTTGTTTTTGTCTGTTTGGGAGCTGACACAGTCTCATGGAGATGGGTTTTGGGGGGTAGCAGGAGGAGAGAAGCTGCAGAGAGGCGTGTAAGACTGCAACTCTCCTTCCTGGTCCCAACTCTGGATAGTCATATTTTGGGGTTAATAAATTGGTCCATATTCTAGAAATGAGAGCTGCTCCATCCAAAGTGGGATGGATGCCGTCTCTCCTAACAAGACCAGGTTCCTCCAGAAGGTTTGCCAATTATCTATGAAGCCCACATCGTTTTCGGATTCTAAACTGACCGCAGGTGTGAATGTGAGTGTGGATGATTGTCTTTCTATGTTAACCCTGGACAGTTTAACTTGTACCCCTCACTTCATGGTAGCGCAATAAGTGGAGAACACCTATTCCGACACCCATATCTTAGATTAAGCTAATAGTATTAGTGCGCTGTTATCAAAGGTTACCTGGATTATAGGTATATTCAAAACTTTACATAGAAGAGATAAGAGTGCGTGCGTATATGCTCACTTCTGACGATGATAATATGATAAGGTGTTATCTCATCTGTACTTGAAAGTACTTCAAACACCACATGCACATGCAATGTTATCTGTGTGTCTAACGATCTATAAGTGAGCAAAGACAGTGTTATAAATATTTGAGTCATTCTATGCCTTGAAAGTACTTACTCAGTACTTACTCAGCGCACACACAGATATTATATTCAAAATCATAACGGTCACGCCTTCGATTTCTTACCGCTACTTTCGTACAGCATCCAGGAAATGACGTAGACTGTTTCTACTGCATCATTTGCATTTTACATTCACTCTGTGGGCACATCTCCGCTAAAATCTCATATAAACCATTTCTACAACCACCAAACACAACGAAAACAAGCCATGATTAAAAGAGCAGTTACGTAAATGCACACAAGTCCACTAAACAAACAAAACTGAACCACAAATTCATCAGACCTCATGTAACCGGATAAAGAAAGGCTGGTTATCTTCCAGAGCTATCACCGATTCCAAACACCAAGCTTCACCGCGCTCTGACTAAAATTCACTGAAAGAGCCGCAAAAGAAGACCACAAAAACCACCACAGTTATCTAGAGAATCTAAAGAACAGCACAAATTCCAAAGCATGTAAAACACAGGAGCTGTGTCAAATGTTTCACTTGATTTATACGTTATTTATACCTCGAGCACCCTTTTTCTTTCTTAATCATTTTTTTGTTTTTTTCTCCTAATGTATTCCTTTTTGTTTACCGACTTGTATTTGTATACATGAGTTGTAAAAGATGCTGCAAGCTGTGACATTTTTCCTGCCCTTTCTATAACTGCATTATTATGTATATTGTTGTTTAGTTGTTCAACTTAAAAAAGTAAAAAAAGAAAAAAATATTGGCTCAAAAAGTATTTTTAGGCCTGTTAATAAAATTAAATAATTTCTGCTGTTTAATACCTAAAAATTCAACTGACATGGTGTTCAATGTGTGCAAAATTGGGCCTTTTTGTTCAACGTCTGGATATTTATGTGTTGGCAGTGCTGTAATTTTCACGGTTCACTTTAGAAACATAAAACTTTGCACAGATGATGTTTATACTGAATTCGGGAATTAAAGGTCTGCAGCTCAGACACAAGCATTTCACTACATGTTGTACCCTGTATGATTGTGTATGTGACAAATAAAGGTTGTTTGTTTCTTTGTTTGTTGTGAAATGTGAACTGAAGCATGTTTTTAAAAGGGTTATATGTTAAAAAAATAAATAAAAAATTTGGCGGGAATAAAATCTACTCACTTTTTCTGTGTTCCAGTCTCAGTAACTTTGACACAGTAATATCTGCTGCAATATTTACACCTCTGATGACATTTCACAAGTGTTAGCTTTCTTTTGATACCACGATTGTATACACAGAGTTTGTAATTGCACTCAATTAATTGGGGCATTTCATTTTCGAGCAGGAAGCTCAGAAAACCCTTTGGGGCTCAGGTTAAAGAACTGGACCACTACAGGTTTTAGAAAACCCATCCAGAATAATTTTGTCCATCTGGGCCCATATAGGGACATCAAAGGTCAAAACTTCTGTTGCCCTGTGGAGGTTAAGCGTGGGTTTGCCCTGCTCACACACTCCCGCCCACAACTACCCACTGTGAGCCCATGCAAGTAATAACGTTTGGCACATTACTTATGATAAGAAGCCACCATGAGGGGAAATACAGTTGTGGAGAAGATGAAACCAAAGCACCTGTTTGATTACACTGTCAGAAATATGAGGCTGGGAGGAGGCGACTGATGCAAAGCCCCAGGGAAAAGGAAAGTTAACGATTTTTCATTCCAAAAATCATTTATACAGTTCAGTGGTCTACAGACAGACTGAAGAGAGAAACAAAGCTAGTATCGATCTGATACCAATACCAGTGCTGGTTTGTCAATATTATACAGTGGCTTGCGAAAGTATTCGGCCCCCTTGAACTTTTCCACATTTTGTCACATTACAGCCACAAACATGAATCAATTTTATTGGATTCCACGTGAAAGACCAATACAGAGTGGTGCACACGTGAGAAGTGGAACGAAAATCATACATGATTCCAAACATTTTTACAAATAAATAACTGAAATGTGGGGTGTGCGTAATTATTCAGCCCCCTGAGTCAATACTTTGTAGAACCACCTTTTGCTGCAATTACAGCTGCCAGTCTTTAGGGTATGTCTCTACCAGCTTTGCACATCTAGAGACTGAAATTCTGCCCATTCTTCTTTGCAAAACAGCTCCAGCCCAGTCAGATTAGATGGACAGCGTTTGTGAACAGCAGTTTTCAGCAGGTTTGTGGCTCAGCTGCAGGGAGGGGTGAAGCAGTGGGTTTCGGGCAGAATGTTCCAGGCATGTAGTCTTGGAACATCTCCAGATGGATCGTGGATAAGGCCAGGCCATAGGCACCGTTCATGCAATCCATGTAGAACTGCAAGGGACTTCCTGTTGACAGACAGAAAAAGAGCGGTTAGTGACTTCCTTCCAAACTATTTTCTCCATGCACTTCATTCCCACGCATTTCTCCTGACCATATGCAGATACCTGGGATGTGGGTGCCATCGTATTTGATATCCATCTCATGCAGACCGGCCTCTGTGGGAGCGTACTTGTCAGCAACTGTGCCATCGTTGTTGTCTGTGATGTCAAGCTTAGCAACTTTGCCTGATGCCATTCGGACCTCACCTAAAGCAGAGGACAAAAACAATGACACACACACATCATTATGCTCAAACTATCTGTTTATTAAGTAGACTTGTTACCTGTGACCTCTCCTTTCTGGATGGTGAATGGAATCACCAGGTCAAATGGTCTCAGACTTGCCACATCCAGCCAGATCATTCCCATTGGTCGGTCTGTTGCCTGAGAGACACGCAAGTGCACACGTCAGATCACAGGTTGTTAAGAGATTGTGGCAACAGTTCTGGTTACAGCGACAACATGTCACAGACTAAATGAACACAGGAAATTAATACAGGACCTGTAACATCAGAAGGCTGTGGCTTCTTAACATTATGCAGCTCTGCTGAACTGTCCATGTGTTTCAGGCATCCCGTTTTTGACATGGAGAGAGAGAAATGAGAGAACGCACCCTCTCAGTGATGAAACACCTGCAATGAGAGACAGCAGACAATGATGCAGTCTGATGAAAGGAGACCATGTGTGCTATAGATGACAAAGGGACAACAGGGAGAAGCTGAACAAAAACTGAAGCTGAGAAGGCCGAGAGACCGGAGGCTGAGGTTTTAGATACCCAGGGCTGTTGGGCATTTGGCTCTGTTGCATGAGCTGGTCTGACGGAGCTCCTTCCAGTACTTGGAGGGTGTAGGCAGGGATGATGGAGGGAATTGAGAGAGGAAAAAGATAAGGCATTGGAGCGGATTAAAACGGCGTCAAAGTGATATAGCGAAACGGCTGCAGCCATCAGGACCAATCACAAAGCCTCTGTAGGGGAATGGATCTGTGCAATTTATGCAATTCCCTTCTCACATATACATTGAAACAGAGAAGGTAGGACTGACTAACAACCACAAGAGCTTTCTGAGACTGATTATATACTGATTTGAGTATAAACACTAGCAAAATGCAAGTTTTGCTGCAGCAGATGTCATTGACTGCTTCAGGGCTCGCTCCCAGCAGCTGGACGGTGTCCTGGAGTAAAGAACTACATATCTAGCTGTTGTGACAGTATCAGGTCAGTTCATGTCTACATACTCACTGGCTAAGTTATGGTAGTGAAGCTCACTGACTCTGTCTCCACTACTCTCAGACACTGTGTCATATTTTCAGAGGAGCCCAACAAACCACAGATCACTGAGCTGTCCTAACAAATCTCCAGCAATGATGCAACACGTAGGAAGACTGAGTTATAAAGACATGGCAATATTCAACAAGGTCTTGAATTATGAGGCCCCGTCATATCTTAAACACATTAAGGTATCACATCACCCCGGTACAGCTCTTCACTCTCAGACTAGCTCTTTCTAAAAGTAGAATGGGAGGCAGAGCCTTCAGCTTCAGGCTCTGCTCTGAACCAGCTCCCAGTTTGGATTCAGGAGACAGACACCCTCTGTACTTTCAACATTACACTTACAACTTTCCTATTGATAAAGCATATAGTCAGCCTTGGATCAGGTGACCCTGAACCCTCCCTTAGTTACACTGCAGTAAACCTCTTGTGTGGTTACTTATAGTTACCATTTATGTCTTTATAGTGAGGGTTAATAGTTACTTCCCAACCATTTATTCGTCTTCTATCACTTATTCATCTTCGAGAATGGAGATGTGCATGGCCCGGGAGTCCCTCTGCAAATCTCAACTCTTTGTTACAAACAGTTTTATAAAAGCAACCCCCCATTGTAAACCCCATATGGTGTGTCATTAACCTAAGACACTGCGTGTGTGTGTGTGCCTTCCTGCTGGTCATAAAAGGGTCATCTCCTCTACACTCTGAATCTAATATAACCACCACTACAGTCTACAGCTGATATTCCACTGGCCCTTAGACAGACCTATTACCTCGGTCTTCAGTGTCATCGTCCTCTATTCCAATGCTCTCTGCCAGTTCTTTCTGTTTGCGGTAATTCAGCAGGAACTGGCGAATGCTGAGGTCTTCCTGGTCACTGGAGCTTTGCCTGGAGCTGGCAGACGTACTGG
The DNA here is from genome assembly GCF_001858045.2 of Oreochromis niloticus. Classification (NCBI taxonomy): domain Eukaryota; kingdom Metazoa; phylum Chordata; class Actinopteri; order Cichliformes; family Cichlidae; genus Oreochromis; species Oreochromis niloticus. Next base: position 5,606 of record NW_020329138.1, on the reverse strand, counting down.
TCCTGCTACAAGTGGAAGGAAACCACCTCGCTAAAGGAAAACAAGACAACAATATGAGCATAGGTTGGTTACAATAAAATAAGTCAGTTAATCAAAATCAGTGTGACACAGACGCTGATGTTTTGAAAAGAGCCCATCAGTAACATTTAATTCATACATTTTTACTGTGCGGGCTTGTAAAACTTCTGTATGAATATATTATGAATATTAATTCTACAACAGAAAACCACTCAGCAATTAAACATCACGATGTATTAAATGTTTCCAAAGATACTGATAATTGATAACGAGCAAATTATACATCCTGAAGTGTACTCCTTGATAGAAACTTTGAAAGGCACTGCAGAAAACATAAAGTTAAGCAACATAAAACATGTGGCAGAGCATGCAATGAGTCACATTTTCTTCCTTGTCCTCTTGACTCCCAGTATACGTGAGACTCAAGCTGACATCACTGTTGAAATCTTACCCAGTGCCTTCATGAGCGCGTGCAGCGCGGAGCAGAAAAGAGCAGCTGTGCGCTCGTAGCTGAGATCCAGATCCTGAACCATGTCCCCGACAGCAGGCTGCAGTCAGAGTGAGTCAACAGAACTGTCAACACCGGTGGAGCCTGGCCAACAAGACAGATTATAATGAAATACAGTACAAGCTCAGGGCAGCACAGGCTTAAGCAGACCAAGGAGGAAATCGGGTAAACCCTCCAGCAGTTATTTCTGTGTCCATTTTGGGTAAAAACAAAAAACACATCATAACTACCTGTAAATGCAGGCTGAGCCTCTGAAGGTTGAGTGATATGTCATTAAGCAGGTAGTCAGAGTTCTCATTGATCAGTTCCTTGAGGGAAGCGTATCCACAGACCTTATTGATGTTCCATATGGAGCTCAGCGCCGCCTGGCTGACCAGCAGCGTCTCCTCACCAGCTTTCTCCAGCACAGGATACAGCCAGGTCGTCAACAAGGGACGGAAATCGCGGCCAGCGCCTGAGCACAGCAGGCCAAGGCCTCCGGTTGGATGCACAGCTGACAGATGTTGCTGTTGAGCTGGTGGATCGTGGACGCAGATCATTTTAGATGTTTCAGTAGCAGCCTGATGAAATTAGCTGTGTCGTTAACCCACTTCAGCCATCCAAACAGATGACCATCTAAGGTGAATTATGCAGATCACTAGCACAGTACACAGATTACCACTTCTGATTCCAGCCAGACTTGTTGTTACTTCATTCTAATCATGCAGTAACAACAAAGATTTATTCCTACTGGCTTTTTAAAATGTGCTTCTTCTATTCTAGAAAAACAAAAACATCTTATCACAGGGTTTGGTTTTTTCAATGACATTTGTGTTGGCTGTGTCAGTTGCAGGCAAACATTTATCATTATTTTAAATCTATTTTATGTTTTAGGATTTTGTAAACTGCCTTTTTTATGTTTTATGTTTTAGGATTTTGTAAAGTTTACAAAATCCTAAAACATAAAAACATTTTAAAAAAGGCAGTTTACAATGTAAACTGCCTTTTTAAATGTTAGATATTAGGAAATAGCTTAAAATTAGTGCATATTTAACTTGTTACACTGCCTTAATGTTGCCTGCATGGGATTTCCTCATCAGCATATGACTGTACCCTGGATGATGATATGTGAGGAGCTTGAACTTGATTCGCTAACAGAAACTAATTTAGCTAGCTTAGCACACATGTCTTGTGCAAGATATATGCACCTAAATGCTTTAAGTCATTGGCTGTTCTGCCAAATTGCCACCAAGCTGCAACTTTGTGAGCTGACTGTTTGGCGATTTTGTGTTTTAGACAACAAAAGAAAAGAAAAAGATCTACGGATTCAGGCTTTTCCTTACCTGTGGTAGTGGCATAGAATGACGTCACTGACATTGGTTTAATATGAAAACAAACTTTGTCAAACCAAAAAAAACCCAAAAACAGAAGAAGTGAGTCGGCGTGTCATCTTTACCGAGCACCATACATGTTTTGCAGACAAAAAACAAGTATTGCCGAACAAAGATAAATGTCCTTTTTTTTCCTACTTTCGCCGGCTGGTCGTTTGGCGTAAGACGTAAGAAGTGGCGCTTTGAATCTGAGCGCCCGAGTTCGAATCCCTCACGGACTCGCTGCCACGACCATTGCTTGGGGGCGGGGAGAAGCCAAGTCGCTTCTCCCTTTTCCTGTCTTGCCAACTCCTCCGCCTGCTCTTTATTACCTTTTATTACCGCAAAATACCCATGCTTGTCAGCTCTTCATTCCTCAACTATTTGCTGCTTATTACTCCACCTTCCACAACTTGCAACTTTCTCTCTTCAGGCTACCAACTCTGCCTTCATTTTTTCACACTGTCTCCGACACTTTTACATCAAATTATTACCACCTAATAAGCACAGTGACAGAGGGACCCCAGGCTTTTTTTCGGTAAGTTACATGTGTTTGTGTCCGTAACTACCGTCCTTAGCTAGGTCCTCAAATCTAGGCAGCTAAGATGACAACTGGGCTCTTCGGGGAAACTTGTTTTGTAAAGTTGGTTTAGCTAATCCGTAGAGGCCAATGAATTGACCGTGACTAAAGAAATGATGAGAAAAGCACTGGGTTGCTGTTGTTGCTCTCCGGTCACTGATGCTAGCTAAGAGGATGTAATAAAGGCAAGGTAGCAGAGATGAAAAAGGAGTGGTTGTTGATAAATAAGTGGAGAAAAAGGTGGGCAGGGAAAAAAAGCAGGTGTGAGTGTGTGAAATGTGAGTATTTGAGTGTAAAAATGTGTGGTCTCCTGCGAAAGGCTGGGTGCCCGATGTGCACCTTGCGCTCTTTAAATACAAGGATATTCCACTTCTGCTATGTGGTGGGCTAGCAGGTTCATAACATAGAGGCTCAGGTTCGAGCCCTCGGCTCACCTGCCTCTCTATGTTTATCTGCTAGGGGGAGGTCCAGGCAGGGATCTTGGAGTGAAAATTCCGAGGATGAACCTTGTTCAGCCTGGACTTCCCCTGATTTTGATTTTTCTCTGTTTTTCTTTTACCTGCCAGCAACAAACAGCCCAGCCTGATTTATGGGACCTCCTTCTTGTCATGGCTACCAAGGACCACTCTTCTTCTGCCAACAAGTCATTGCCTGACAAATAATTATTTCCTATGTTTCCCTATGGGGTTTTTTAATCTCCAATATCTTTACATATCTTGCTAGATAGACTTCCCTCAACAGGGTTTACAAACGCCTTATCCTCTTTGTCCACTTCAAATAACTTTAAACAACTATTCTTAGATTTCTTGCAACATCTGCTGTCCTCTTGCACAGATTACGCTTTTTAAAAAACTAACAAACACTTTTTTTAACGTCAACCCATTGTTGGAACTAGATAAATAAAGCATATATAAAATCACTACCAAAAACTCATTGCAGCTTCGACCTTGTTATAGGAATGTTGTTTGTGGCTCAAGATGACTTGATTTCATCCATGAAGGATACATTTGATATATGTTTTCACATATTATAGACCAACAAGTTATTATAGCAGTTTAAATACGAGCGATCGGAAGCATGTGCTGATCAGCTTCAGTTTCTTCTCTGAAGTTGCTCTATTTCTCTTCAGGTTTCTCTCAGACCAAGATTGAATGTGATGACAAGGGTGATGGATGGTGTGACATGTGCTGCTGGCCCACAGAACCAGGTGAGTATGCTGTCCATGTGCTCTGCAACAATGAGGACATCCAACACTCTCAGTTAAGATTAGTTTCATGATTGTTGCCTCAAGACCTGAGATCATGGTGGTGGGCTTGTGATGGACACACTTTTCATGGCTGAAAGCTCTCCTGTAGAGGCTAAGCCCTCTCGATCAACAACACACCTGCCGCTAACTACGTGTGTCTACCTTAAATATCTTTACAAACTCAAAATGTGACCTCTAGCACCAAACGCTTGCTGCAGTTCTTGGTGTCAGAGGTGACACACAAGGTATCGGGTTTTAGGTGCAATTACTTTTTCATATAGGACCAAGTATGTTTGGATAGCTTTTTCCCCTTGAAAACTGCCGTTTAATATTACACATTCTTGTCTAATATTATAAATGTATTGATCTGAAACGTGTAAGTGTGACAAATATGGAATAAGATACGAAATCAGAAAGGAGGCAAATATTTTTTCACAGCGCTAAGTCTGTAAATGATCTTCTTTGGCTGTAGTAGATCTTTGACTTGTTCCTTTTTAATTGTTTGTTTAAAATTGTTTTCTCTAGGTTAAGGCGTACGGTCCAGGCCTTCAGAGCAGTGGTCTGGCTGTTGGAAAACCCACTGAATTCACAGTTGATGCCAAGCAAGGAGGAAAAGCTCCTCTGAAAATTATAGCCCAGGTATATCTGGCTTTGTATATGACCACAAATATGTTAAATATATTGCATGTACCGTATTTTTCAGAGTATGAGTCGCACTTAAAATCCTTTAATTGTGCGCCTTATGTATGAATTTTGGTTGTGCTTACTGACCTTGAACCGATTTTATGTAATACACGGCGCTCAAAAATCTGTCAAAAAATGTTTAGTACGACTTTGGTAAGCTACGAAGTCGCACCGCTTGATGGATTGTCGGAGCATCATGGTTACGTAGTCAGCAGCCTCGCGGAGTGATACGCGCTGCGCTTCACATAATATTACTGTATTGTGTGTGGATAAGGACCCCAAAATGGCACCTGTTAAGAGACATGCTTACGAAGCGGATTTCAAACTCAAGGCTGTCAGTCACGCAGTAGAACATGAGAATAGAGCAGCTGCGAGAGATTTCAACATTAATGAATCAATGGTACGGAAGTAGAGGAAGCTAGAAGAAAGAGTCGAGTAAAGTTTGACTTATCTGACTGTTTTGTTTCGCTTAATGCGTTTTATAATCCAGTACGCCTCATGTATAAACCAGACCTGTTCATCAACAGTGCGCCTTATGGTCCGAAAACTACCGTGTGTTAAATCTGATTGAACTAATCCCTTGTCTTCTGCACAGGATGGTGAAGTCAATTCTGTGGATGTCCAGGTTAAGGATAATGGCAACAGCACATACACCTGCACCTACACCCCACGTAAGCCTGTGAAGCAGACTGTGATGGTCTCCTGGGGAGACTGAGAGTCCATTCAGGGTGAGTATGCACTCACTTTCACTCTTGCATGCAGGGTTTGCCTTTTCTTCTCACTGAAAAGTCTCTTGAGTTTTGGTGTTTGTGCCCACAGATGAATATCGGAGCAGGCTGTCATCCAAACAAGGTGAAGGTCTCTGACCCTGGAGTGGCAATACGGGCCTCCAAGCCTTCAGCCAACATACTTCACTGTTGACTGCTCAGAGTCTGGTCAAGGTAAAGCTCCATAAACTGTGTGTGTGAGAGTAAAGAGCGCAAACATATGCTCATGTCAAAGAAATATTCCAAACAGATATTACAGGGAAACTTATTTAACCCACCTGCTGTTTGAGGCTAAAAATGACTGTAGAGCATTACCTGCAAAGGTAAACATGCTAACACAGCCTTGTCCTCTGCCATCAGGACAAAGGCTTTTGCGTTTAGGCTATTCCAATGACATCCTTCAGGGTCAAAGTGGATCCTTCTCAAGGCAGAGGGACCAGGACTCAGCCGCAGT
>NW_020329137.1:0-22352 GCF_001858045.2 Oreochromis niloticus | reverse complement strand
CCCTTGTCAGCTTGTATTAAAGGTATAGATGGGTATTGAATCCAAGATCTTCAGTTTACAACACTAACACCTTGCCACTTGGCCACCAGGCCACACTGTAGAACCCAGCACCGCCATCAGGCCAAACTTTTATTGTAGAATAAATGTATCTTGGAAAGTTTGCATTCAAATCTTTTCAAGATTACTGACACCCTATTGGTTTTTGGTGATGACAGATTTAGTGAATCTTCAAAATCTTTCATCCAATTGTTTTCTAATTTTGGGTGCACGTCTGTGCCCTTTAGAATGAGTCATGTTGATTTTTGTGACCCTAGACATCCCTTTCACTCACCCTTCGTCTTTCCTTATCCAGGCTTGGGACCGGCCACGGCAGAGTTGAAGAAGGGTTTTCTTCTGCTTTATTTTTTGTGTGAGTCTTTTGTACTTGTTCTTTTTGTTTGTTTGTTGTTTGTTTGTTTTTGGGGGGGGGGGGTGTACATATTTGTGAAACAGAAAATAATGACATCGCTCAAATAATCAGAACATGGAACAGTTGTTGTCCAACAGTCAAGTTTCTTGTCTGCACAAGTGTACACATGGATGAGTGTGTGCATACTCATGCACGCACACACCCACACACACATTTCTTGCACTGTGCACAGGTCATGCTCGTCTTACAATCATCATAGCACCACCACCCTCACCCTCCAAGCCTGGTTTCTTCCTGTTAAAGGGGAGTTTTCCCTTTCCACTATCACCAAGTGCTTGCTCAAAGAGCGTCATATGATTATTGTTGGGTTTTTGGGTTTGTTTGTTTTTTATTGTTACTGTAGGGTCTTTGCCTTACAACATAAAGCAGCTTGAGGTGATTGTTACTGTGATTTGGTGCTATAATATACATATACATTCTGTTTGTTTACATTGTACAGTGTGCCAACTTTTTGTAATTAGTAACATAGTTATTGCCCTTATTGAGCTATAATACAAAAACAACTAAAGCTTTAAAATAAGTGTCAGTGAGCTGAAAAAACAATATTTATACCCAAAACATAGTACAGCAGAATCTAGTATAACATGGAAACACCTACCTGAAACACAGACTTTATGTATTTTAAGTACTTGAGTAAATGTTCCCACTACTATCTGCACTCACTTCCGAAGATATTTAGACTAATGAGAGAACTCTGAGCTCCTCCGCTTCATGTAGATTCACTTTCCACTGTTCTTTTCTTTCTTTCCTTTTTTAAATCCCTCTCCATTGCATTAATGTCTTGAAATACCAGGAAACCAAGCATCTGCATCTGGAGACTTTTGACTCAAAAGGCAATAAAACCAAAACAAATGTAAAAAAAAAAAAAACAATAACAAAAAAAATGAATACAGGAAAAATTACATTTTCACAAATGTCAAACATTTTTTAATTAAAATTCCTCTTTTTTCCTACTAAAAAGTTGTAAAAATGAGTCCAAGGGCATGATGCCGTAGCAGAGGATGTACTTCCTGAGGCAGCTGAAGAAATTCAACCTGCCAACACGGATGATGATGCAGTTCTACACTGCAATCATCGACTCCATCCTCACCTCCTCCATCACCGTGTGGTACGCTGGAGCCACTATCAGGGACAAACAGAGACTTCAGCGTGTTGTGCGCTCTGCTGAGAAGGTGATTGGCTGCAAACTCCCATCTCTGCAGGACCTGTACACCTCCAGGACACTGGGGCGTGCAGCTCGGATCACAGCTGACCCTTCTCACCCTGGACACAGTCTGTTTGACCTGCTCCCCTCAGGCAGGAGGCTCCGGTCCATTCGCACCAGAACCTCTCGCCATAAGAACAGTTTCCATAGAAGCATAGATGCATCTGAACATGTTAGAGAATGACCGTGCCCCAAATTGCCAAATTGGTGTCTTAACACCAAGTTTGTTTTTGTCTGTTTGGGAGCTGACACAGTCTCAATGGAGATGGGTTTTGGGGGGGTAGCAGGAGGAGAGAAGCTGCAGAGAGGCGTGTAAGACTGCAACTCTCCTTCCTGGTCCCAACTCTGGATAGTCATATTTTGGGGGTTTAATAAATTGGTCCATATTTCTAGAAATGAGAGCTGCTCCATCCAAAGTGGGATGGATGCCGTCTCTCCTAACAAGACCAGGTTTCCTCCAGAAGGTTTGCCAATTATCTATGAAGCCCACATCGTTTTTTCGGATTCTAAACTGACCGCAGGTGTGAATGTGAGTGTGGATGATTGTCTTTCTATGTTAACCCTGGACAGTTTAACTTGTACCCCTCACTTCATGGTAGCGCAATAAGTGGGAGAACACCTATTCCGACACCCATATCTTAGATTAAGCTAATAGTATTAGTGCGCTGTTATCAAAGGTTACTGGATTATAGGTATATTCAAAACTTTACATAGAAGAGATAAGAGTGCGTGCGTATATGCTCACTTCTGACGATGATAATATGATAAGGTGTTATCTCATCTGTACTTGAAAGTACTTCAAACACCACATGCACATGCAATGTTATCTGTGTGTCTAACGATCTATAAGTGAGCAAAGACAGTGTTATAAATATTTTGAGTCATTTCTATGCCTTGAAAGTACTTACTCAGTACTTACTCAGCGCACACACAGATATTATATTCAAAATCATAACGGTCACGCCTTCGATTTCTTACCGCTACTTTTCGTACAGCATCCAGGAAATGACGTAGACTGTTTCTACTGCATCATTTGCATTTTACATTCACTCTGTGGGCACATCTCCGCTAAAATCTCATATAAACCATTTCTACAACCACCAAACACAACGAAAACAAGCCATGATTAAAAGAGCAGTTACGTAAATGCACACAAGTCCACTAAACAAACAAAACTGAACCACAAATTCATCAGACCTCATGTAACCGGATAAAGAAAGGCTGGTTATCTTCCAGAGCTATCACCGATTCCAAACACCAAGCTTCACCGCGCTCTGACTAAAATTCACTGAAAGAGCCGCAAAAGAAGACCACAAAAACCACCACAGTTATCTAGAGAATCTAAAGAACAGCACAAATTCCAAAGCATGTAAAACACAGGAGCTGTGTCAAATGTTTCACTTGATTTATACGTTATTTATACCTCGAGCACCCTTTTTTCTTTCTTAATCATTTTTTTTGTTTTTTTTCTCCTAATGTATTCCTTTTTTGTTTACCGACTTGTATTTGTATACATGAGTTGTAAAAGATGCTGCAAGCTGTGACATTTTTCCTGCCCTTTCTATAACTGCATTATTATGTATATTTGTTGTTTAGTTGTTCAACTTAAAAAAGTAAAAAAAGAAAAAAATATTGGCTCAAAAAGTATTTTTAGGCCTGTTAATAAAATTAAATAATTTCTGCTGTTTAATACCTAAAAAATTCAACTGACATGGTGTTCAATGTGTGCAAAATGGGCCTTTTTGTTCAACGTCTGGATATTTATGTGTTGGCAGTGCTGTAATTTTTCACGGTTTCACTTTAGAAACATAAAACTTTGCACAGATGATGTTTATACTGAATTTCGGGAATTAAAGGTCTGCAGCTCAGACACAAGCATTTCACTACATGTTGTACCCTGTATGATTGTGTATGTGACAAATAAAGTTGTTTGTTTCTTTGTTTGTTGTGAAATGTGAACTGAAGCATGTTTTTAAAAGGGTTATATGTTAAAAAAATAAATAAAAAATTTGGCGGGAATAAAATCTACTCACTTTTTCTGTGTTCCAGTCTCAGTAACTTTGACACAGTAATATCTGCTGCAATATTTACACCTCTGATGACATTTCACAAGTGTTAGCTTTCTTTTGATACCACGATTGTATACACAGAGTTTGTAATTGCACTCAATTAATTTGGGGCATTTCATTTTCGAGCAGGAAGCTCAGAAAACCCTTTGGGGCTCAGGTTAAAGAACTGGACCACTACAGGTTTTAGAAAACCCATCCAGAATAATTTTGTCCATCTGGGCCCATATAGGGACATCAAAGGTCAAAACTTCTGTTGCCCTGTGGAGGTTAAGCGTGGGTTTGCCCTGCTCACACACTCCCGCCCACAACTACCCACTGTGAGCCCATGCAAGTAATAACGTTTTGGCACATTACTTATGATAAGAACCACCATGAGGGGAAATACAGTTGTGGAGAAGATGAAACCAAAGCACCTGTTTGATTACACTGTCAGAATATGAGGCTGGGAGGAGGCGACTGATGCAAAGCCCCAGGGAAAAGGAAAGTTAACGATTTTTTCATTCCAAAAATCATTTATACAGTTCAGTGGTCTACAGACAGACTGAAGAGAGAAACAAAGCTAGTATCGATCTGATACCAATACCAGTGCTGGTTTGTCAATATTATACAGTGGCTTGCGAAAGTATTCGGCCCCCTTGAACTTTTCCACATTTTGTCACATTACAGCCACAAACATGAATCAATTTATTGGAATTCCACGTGAAAGACCAATACAGAGTGGTGCACACGTGAGAAGTGGAACGAAAATCATACATGATTCCAAACATTTTTTACAAATAAATAACTGAAATGTGGGGTGTGCGTAATTATTCAGCCCCCTGAGTCAATACTTTGTAGAACCACCTTTTGCTGCAATTACAGCTGCCAGTCTTTTAGGGTATGTCTCTACCAGCTTTGCACATCTAGAGACTGAAATTCTTGCCCATTCTTCTTTGCAAAACAGCTCCAGCCCAGTCAGATTAGATGGACAGCGTTTGTGAACAGCAGTTTTCAGCAGGTTGTGGCTCAGCTGCAGGGGAGGGGTGAAGCAGTGGGTTTCGGGCAGAATGTTTCCAGGCATGTAGTCTTGGAACATCTCCAGATGGATCGTGGATAAGGCCAGGGCCATAGGCACCGTTCATGCAATCCATGTAGAACTGCAAGGGACTTCCTGTTGACAGACAGAAAAAGAGCGGTTAGTGACTTCCTTCCAAACTATTTTCTCCATGCACTTCATTCCACGCATTTCTCCTGACCATATGCAGATACCTGGGATGTGGGTGCCATCGTATTTGATATCCATCTCATGCAGACCGGCCTCTGTGGGAGCGTACTTGTCAGCAACTGTGCCATCGTTGTTGTCTGTGATGTCAAGCTTAGCAACTTTGCCTGATGCCATTCGGACCTCACCTAAAGCAGAGGACAAAAACAATGACACACACACATCATTATGCTCAAACTATCTGTTTATTAAGTAGACTTGTTACCTGTGACCTCTCCTTTCTGGATGGTGAATGGAATCACCAGGTCAAATGGTCTCAGACTTGCCACATCCAGCCAGATCATTCCCATTGGTCGGTCTGTTGCCTGAGAGACACGCAAGTGCACACGTCAGATCACAGGTTGTTAAGAGATTGTGGCAACAGTTCTGGTTACAGCGACAACATGTCACAGACTAAATGAACACAGGAAATTAATACAGGACCTGTAACATCAGAAGGCTGTGGCTTCTTAACATTATGCAGCTCTGCTGAACTGTCCATGTGTTTCAGGCATCCCGTTTTTGACATGGAGAGAGAGAAATGAGAGAACGCACCCTCTCAGTGATGAAACACCTGCAATGAGAGACAGCAGACAATGATGCAGTCTGATGAAAGGAGACCATGTGTGCTATAGATGACAAAGGGACAACAGGGAGAAGCTGAACAAAAACTGAAGCTGAGAAGGCCGAGAGACCGGAGGCTGAGGTTTTAGATACCCAGGGCTGTTGGGGCATTTGGCTCTGTTGCATGAGCTGGTCTGACGGAGCTCCTTCCAGTACTTGGAGGGTGTAGGCAGGGATGATGGAGGGAATTGAGAGAGGGAAAAAGATAAGGCATTGGAGCGGATTAAAACGGCGTCAAAGTGATATAGCGAAACGGCTGCAGCCATCAGGACCAATCACAAAGCCTCTGTAGGGGAATGGATCTGTGCAATTTATGCAATTCCCTTCTCACATATACATTGAAACAGAGAAGGTAGGACTGACTAACAACCACAAGAGCTTTCTGAGACTGATTATATACTGATTTTGAGTATAAACACTAGCAAAATGCAAGTTTTGCTGCAGCAGATGTCATTGACTGCTTCAGGGCTCGCTCCCAGCAGCTGGACGGTGTCCTGGAGTAAAGAACTACATATCTAGCTGTTGTGACAGTATCAGGTCAGTTCATGTCTACATACTCACTGGCTAAGTTATGGTAGTGAAGGCTCACTGACTCTGTCTTCCACTACTCTCAGACACTGTGTCATATTTTCAGAGGAGCCCAACAAACCACAGATCACTGAGCTGTCCTAACAAATCTCCAGCAATGATGCAACACGTAGGAAGACTGAGTTATAAAGACATGGCAATATTTCAACAAGGTCTTGAATTATGAGGCCCCGTCATATCTTAAACACATTAAGGTATCACATCACCCCGGTACAGCTCTTCACTCTCAGACTAGCTCTTTCTAAAAGTAGAATGGGAGGCAGAGCCTTCAGCTTTCAGGGCTCTGCTCTGAACCAGCTCCCAGTTTGGATTCAGGAGACAGACACCCTCTGTACTTTCAACATTACACTTACAACTTTCCTATTTGATAAAGCATATAGTCAGCCTTGGATCAGGTGACCCTGAACCCTCCCTTAGTTACACTGCAGTAAACCTCTTGTGTGGTTACTTATAGTTACCATTTATGTCTTTATAGTGAGGGTTAATAGTTACTTCCCAACCATTTATTCGTCTTCTATCACTTATTCATCTTCGAGAATGGAGATGTGCATGGCCCGGGAGTCCCTCTGCAAATCTCAACTCTTTGTTACAAACAGTTTTATAAAAGCAACCCCCCATTGTAAACCCCATATGGTGTGTCATTAACCTAAGACACTGCGTGTGTGTGTGTGCCTTCCTGCTGGTCATAAAAGGGTCATCTCCTCTACACTCTGAATCTAATATAACCACCACTACAGTCTACAGCTGATATTCCACTGGCCCTTAGACAGACCTATTACCTCGGTCTTCAGTGTCATCGTCCTCTATTCCAATGCTCTCTGCCAGTTCTTTCTGTTTGCGGTAATTCAGCAGGAACTGGCGAATGCTGAGGTCTTCCTGGTCACTGGAGCTTTGCCTGGAGCTGGCAGACGTACTGGTCCTGCTACAAGTGGAAGGAAACCACCTCGCTAAAGGAAAAACAAGACAACAATATGAGCATAGGTTTGGTTACAATAAAATAAGTCAGTTAATCAAAATCAGTGTGACACAGACGCTGATGTTTTTGAAAAGAGCCCATCAGTAACATTTAATTCATACATTTTTACTGTGCGGGCTTGTAAAACTTCTGTATGAATATTATTATGAATATTAATTCTACAACAGAAAACCACTCAGCAATTAAACATCACGATGTATTAAATGTTTCCAAAGATACTGATAATTTGATAACGAGCAAATTATACATCCTGAAGTGTACTCCTTGATAGAAACTTTGAAAGGCACTGCAGAAAACATAAAGTTAAGCAACATAAAACATGTGGCAGAGCATGCAATGAGTCACATTTTCTTCCTTGTCCTCTTTGACTCCCAGTATACGTGAGACTCAAGCTGACATCACTGTTGAAATCTTACCCAGTGCCTTCATGAGCGCGTGCAGCGCGGAGCAGAAAAGAGCAGCTGTGCGCTCGTAGCTGAGATCCAGATCCTGAACCATGTCCCCGACCAGCAGGCTGCAGTCAGAGTGAGTCAACAGAACTGTCAACACCGGTGGAGCCTGGCCAACAAGACAGGATTATAATGAAATACAGTACAAGCTCAGGGCAGCACAGGCTTAAGCAGACCAAGGAGGAAATCGGGTAAACCCTCCAGCAGTTATTTCTGTGTCCATTTTGGGTAAAAACAAAAAACACATCATAACTACCTGTAAATGCAGGCTGAGCCTCTGAAGGTTGAGTGATATGTCATTAAGCAGGTAGTCAGAGTTCTCATTGATCAGTTCCTTGAGGGAAGCGTATCCACAGACCTTATTGATGTTCCATATGGAGCTCAGCGCCGCCTGGCTGACCAGCAGCGTCTCCTCACCAGCTTTCTCCAGCACAGGATACAGCCAGGTCGTCAACAAGGGACGGAAATCGCGGCCCAGCGCCTGAGCACAGCAGGCCAAGGCCTCCGGTTGGATGCACAGCTGACAGATGTTGCTGTTGAGCTGGTGGATCGTGGATGCAGATCATTTTAGATGTTTCAGTAGCAGCCTGATGAAATTAGCTGTGTCGTTAACCCACTTCAGCCATCCAAACAGATGACCATCTAAGGTGAATTATGCAGATCACTAGCACAGTACACAGATTACCACTTCTGATTCCAGCCAGACTTGTTGTTACTTCATTCTAATCATGCAGTAACAACAAAGATTTATTCCTACTGGCTTTTTAAAATGTGCTTCTTCTATTCTAGAAAAACAAAAACATCTTATCACAGGGTTTGGTTTTTTTCAATGACATTTGTGTTGGCTGTGTCAGTTGCAGGCAAACATTTATCATTATTTTAAATCTATTTTATGTTTTAGGATTTTGTAAACTGCCTTTTTTTATGTTTTATGTTTTAGGATTTTGTAAAGTTTACAAAATCCTAAACATAAAAACATTTTAAAAAAGGCAGTTTACAATGTAAACTGCCTTTTTTAAATGTTAGATATTAGGAAATAGCTTAAAATTAGTGCATATTTAACTTGTTACACTGCCTTAATGTTGCCTGCATGGGATTTCCTCATCAGCATATGACTGTACCCTGGATGATGATATGTGAGGAGCTTGAACTTGATTCGCTAACAGAAACTAATTTAGCTAGCTTAGCACACATGTCTTGTGGCAAGATATATGCACCTAAATGCTTTAAGTCATTGGCTGTTCTGCCAAATTGCCACCAAGCTGCAACTTTGTGAGCTGACTGTTTGGCGATTTTTGTGTTTTAGACAACAAAAAGAAAAGAAAAGATCTACGGATTCAGGCTTTTCCTTACCTGTGGTAGTGGCATAGAATGACGTCACTGACATTGGTTTAATATGAAAACAAACTTTGTCAAACCAAAAACAAACCAAAAACAGAAGAAGTGAGTCGGCGTGTCATCTTTACCGAGCACCATACATGTTTTGCAGACAAAAAAACAAGTATTGCCGAACAAAAGATAAATGTCCTTTTTTTCCTACTTTCGCCGGCTGGTCGTTTGGCGTAAGACGTAAGAAGTGGCGCTTTGAATCTGAGCGCCCGAGTTCGAATCCCTCACGGACTCGCTGCCACGACCATTGCTTGGGGGGCGGGGAGAAGCCAAGTCGCTTCTCCCTTTTCCTGCTCTTGCCAACTCCTCCGCCTGCTCTCTTATTACCTTTTATTACCGCAAAATACCCATGCTTGTCAGCTCTTCATTCCTCAACTATTTGCTGCTTATTACTCCACCTTCCGCAACTTTCTCTCTTCAGGCTACCAACTCTGCCTTCATTTTTTCACACTGTCTCCGACACTTTTACATCAAATTATTACCACCTAATAAGCACAGTGACAGAGGGACCCCAGGCTTTTTTTCGGTAAGTTACATGTGTTTGTGTCCGTAACTACCGTCCTTAGCTAGGTCCTCAAATCTAGGCAGCTAAGATGACAACTGGGCTCTTCGGGGAAACTTGTTTTGTAAAGTTGGTTTAGCTAATCCGTAGAGGCCAATGAATTGACCGTGACTAAAGAAATGATGAGAAAAGCACTGGGTTGCTGTTGTTGCTCTCCGGTCACTGATGCTAGCTAAGAGGATGTAATAAGGCAAGGTAGCAGAGATGAAAAAGGAGTGGTTGTTGATAAATAAGTGGAGAAAAAGGTGGGCAGGGAAAAAAAGCAGGTGTGAGTGTGTGAAATGTGAGTATTTGAGTGTAAAAATGTGTGGTCTCCTGCGAAAGGCTGGGTGCCCGATGTGCACCTTGCGCTCTTTAAATACAAGGATATTCCACGTTCTGCTATGTGGTGGGCTAGCAGGTTCATAACATAGAGGCTCAGGTTCGAGCCCTCGGCTCACCTGCCTCTCTATGTTTATCTGCTAGGGGGAGGTCCAGGCAGGGGATCTTGGAGTGAAAATTCCGAGGGATGAACCTTGTTCAGCCTGGACTTCCCCTGATTTTGATTTTCTCTGTTTTTTCTTTTACCTGCCAGCAACAAACAGCCCAGCCTGATTTATGGACCTCCTTCTTGTCATGGCTACCAAGGACCACTCTTCTTCTGCCAACAAGTCATTGCCTGACAAATAATTATTTCCTATGTTTCCCTATGGGGTTTTTTAATCTCCAATATCTTTACATATCTTGCTAGATAGACTTCCCTCAACAGGGTTTACAAACGCCTTATCCTCTTTGTCCACTTCAAATAACTTTAAACAACTATTCTTAGATTTCTTGCAACATCTGCTGTCCTCTTGCACAGATTACGCTTTTTAAAAAACTAACAAACACTTTTTTTTAACGTCAACCCATTGTTGGAACTAGATAAATAAAGCATATATAAAAGTCACTACCAAAAACTCATTGCAGCTTCGACCTTGTTATAGGAATGTTGTTTGTGGCTCAAGATGACTTGATTTCATCCATGAAGGATACATTTGATATATGTTTTCACATATTATAGACCAACAAGTTATTATAGCAGTTTAAATACGAGCGATCGGAAGCATGTGCTGATCAGCTTCAGTTTCTTCTCTGAAGTTGCTCTATTTCTCTTCAGGTTTCTCTCAGACCAAGATTGAATGTGATGACAAGGGTGATGGATGGTGTGACATGTGCTGCTGGCCCACAGAACCAGGTGAGTATGCTGTCCATGTGCTCTGCAACAATGAGGACATCCAACACTCTCAGTTAAGATTAGTTTTCATGATTGTTGCCTCAAGACCTGAGATCATGGTGGTGGGCTTGTGATGGACACACTTTTCATGGCTGAAAGCTCTCCTGTAGAGGCTAAGCCCTCTCGATCAACAACACACCTGCCGCTAACTACGTGTGTCTACCTTAAATATCTTTACAAACTCAAAATGTGACCTCTAGCACCAAACGCTTGCTGCAGTTCTTGGTGTCAGAGGTGACACACAAGGTATCGGGTTTTAGGTGCAATTACTTTTTCATATAGGACCAAGTATGTTTGGATAGCTTTTTCCCCTTGAAAACTGCCGTTTAATATTACACATTCTTGTCTAATATTATAAATGTATTGATCTGAAACGTGTAAGTGTGACAAATATGGAATAAGATACGAAATCAGAAAGGAGGCAAATATTTTTTCACAGCGCTAAGTCTGTAAATGATCTTCTTTGGCTGTAGTAGATCTTTGACTTGTTCCTTTTTTAATTGTTTGTTTAAAATTGTTTTCTCTAGGTTAAGGCGTACGGTCCAGGCCTTCAGAGCAGTGGTCTGGCTGTTGGAAAACCCACTGAATTCACAGTTGATGCCAAGCAAGGAGGAAAAGCTCCTCTGAAAATTATAGCCCAGGTATATCTGGCTTTGTATATGACCACAAATATGTTAAATATATTGCATGTACCGTATTTTTCAGAGTATGAGTCGCACTTAAAATCCTTTAATTGTGCGCCTTATGTATGAATTCTGGTTGTGCTTACTGACCTTGAACCGATTTTATGTAATACACGGCGCTCAAAATCTGTCAAAAAATGTTTTAGTACGACTTTGGTAAGCTACGAAGTCGCACCGCTTGATGGATTGTCGGAGCATCATGGTTACGTAGTCAGCAGCCTCGCGGAGTGATACGCGCTGCGCATCAACATAATATTACTGTATTGTGTGTGGATAAGGACCCCAAAATGGCACCTGTTAAGAGACATGCTTACGAAGCGGATTTCAAAATCAAGGCTGTCAGTCACGCAGTAGAACATGAGAATAGAGCAGCTGCGAGAGATTTCAACATTAATGAATCAATGGTACGGAAGTAGAGGAAGCTAGAAGAAAGAGTTGAGTAAAGTTTGACTTATCTGACTGTTTTGTTTCGCTTAATGCGTTTTATAATCCAGTACGCCTCATGTATAAAACCAGACCTGTTCATCAACAGTGCGCCTTATGGTCCGAAAACTACCGTGTGTTAAATCTGATTGAACTAATCCCTTGTCTTCTGCACAGGATGGTGAAGTCAATTCTGTGGATGTCCAGGTTAAGGATAATGGCAACAGCACATACACCTGCACCTACACCCCACGTAAGCCTGTGAAGCAGACTGTGATGGTCTCCTGGGGAGACTGAGAGTCCATTCAGGGTGAGTATGCACTCACTTTCACTCTTGCATGCAGGGTTTGCCTTTTCTTCTCACTGAAAAGTCTCTTGAGTTTTGGTGTTTGTGCCCACAGATGAATATCGGAGCAGGCTGTCATCCAAACAAGGTGAAGGTCTCTGACCCTGGAGTGGCAAAGACGGGCCTCAAAGCCTTCAAGCCAACATACTTCACTGTTGACTGCTCAGAGTCTGGTCAAGGTAAAGCTCCATAAAACTGTGTGTGAGAGTAAAGAGCGCAAACATATGATCATGTCAAAGAAATATTCCAAACAACAGTAACATGTTTAGAAACAGATATTACAGGGAAACTTATTTAACCCACCTGCTGTTTGAGGCTAAAAATGACTGTAGAGCATTACCTGCAAAGGTAACATGCTAACACAGCCTTTGTCCTCTGCCATCAGGACAAAGGCTGTTTGGGTTTAGGCTATTCCAATGACACCGTTCAGGGTCAAAGTGGATCCTTCTCAAGGCAGAGGGACCAGGACTCAGCCGCAGTGGTAAGAATACCTGTACTGCCTCACAAAGTCAGAGAGTACTAACAAAAAACAGTCTGTTTATTTAGTTTATTGGTCTATAATACGGTCGGAATGTTTTCCGTCATACTACATGGAACAACTCTTCATAACACTTTTATGAAAATGTTTGACGAAATTGACAAGATCAAAATTACAATCACAATGGCAAGGATTTAAAAACAAGAATAAACATGAAAAAAAAAAAGGGTTATAGTTTTTATGCTAATGTAAACAGGTCCTTTTGAGCTGTCACTTGAACTGTGTACCAGTCAAAGCAGTAGTAGCAGCAGGCTGTGAAAGACTTTGAAATCATCAGCAACCACAACAACACACACTGTTAAATATACACCTGTGCAACAGGCGAGAGAAGAAATGCTCACACATGCGGGCGTGGATTGTAGTTACTTTGTAGTTACTTTGTATTATGTGGGTTCTTATAAGACAAGGAAGCGTTCTTCTGGCTGTTATGCATCATATTAAATGGGAGGATGTGGATCGCTTCCCTTTCCTGTGACAGGGTCCCCTGGGAGTTGCGTGACCTACGGTGGAGATCACATTCCCAAGAGCCCTTTCAGTGTCGTCGTGGCAGCCACACTGGACCTTAGCAAGGTCAAGGTGACAGGCCTGGGAGACAGTATGTACCTCTGTCATTGTTCTTGTACATCCACACCTTCTGACACCAAACCTCAGGCTACATAAAGCCTAGTGATAACCTATGAAACCATTATTTGCTTTTAAACGTTTGTCTAAGCATGAATATTTTTACGATGGCTTCCCCCCCAGATCAGAGGTGTCAGTGTATTTTCTTTGGTCTCTGTTCTGGCAGAGATAGCTGTTGGCAAAGACCAGCTTGTGCTGGTGCTTGTTTCTTCCTCCCCATTATCACCACAGCTTTATTCAGAGAAGATGATCTGATCTTTTGGTTCGTCTGTCCAATAGTGTAGATTTCTGGTGAGTATCAGCTGCGCTGGGTATGTAAATCGGGCCATCCAGCTGCAGTGCTGATCCGACGCCACTTGTGCCAAAAATCCAGACAAATGTCATTTCATCAAGGAGCAAATCTGAGCCAAACAGACTGATCATTTTTTTTCACCTGGCGTCTCATCAGAGGAAACTTTTCCTTTTCCAAGCTCCTGTAGGACTCGGGGAGGGAAAGCTGCTGATGCTGATTCTTCAGAGATTCATCACACTGGATTTCGATGAGCTCTAATTGCAGATTCTCTTCCACTTCTTCGGCATCCACCAAAAAAGGAGTCGCGAATAGCTTGATTTCTTTTTCAATGGCAGAAAAATCCTGGAGGCGCTGTCTGAATTCTGTTTCGAGACATGTAATCACAGACACATATTTCCCTTTTTTAGCAGAAAGGTTGGCCTGTGGATAAGCAGTTCTGATCTTGGACAGTGTGGGGAAGTGCACAACGTTGAAGTTGCGCACTTGTGTCTTAAAGAGATTGAGCTTCACACAAAATGCTTTCATGTGCGCATAAAGTTGTGGTACAAGCTGCTCTTTCCCTTGTAGGCTCTTGTTCAGGGTGGTTAAATGATCAGTAAGATCAACTAAAAATGCAAGGTCTGCCAACCATAGAGGGTCATTCAGCTCATGAAGAGGTCGGTCCTTCTCTTTCAAAAATGGTCAATTTCTGATCTCAGGGAGTAAAGACGCTTCAGCACGGCACCGCGGCTTAGCCAGCGCGTAGAGTAGTAGAGTAGATCCCCATATTCAGCATCCGCATCAGAAAGGAAAGCCTGAAATTCTCCGTGGTACAGTCCTCTTGCTCGAATTATGTTGACAGTTTTTACAATAGTGTTCATTACATCTCCAAGATTGACTGTCTTGGCACAAAGGGCTTCTTGGTGAACAGTACGGTGCATTTCAACAGCCTCACCTCCAGCCTCTTTCACCTCAGCGCACATCGTAGACGCCATTCCTTTGTGTGCACCATAACTGGAGCCCCGTCTGTTGTATCTTCACACAGCTTGTCCCATTTTGTCAGTTGAGTCTGACGCAGCTTCAAAAATATCCATACCTGTTGTTGTGCCTTTTAGACTCTTAAGATCGAGCAGCTCCTCTGTAACTCCACGTCTTGCGAGGAGTTGGGCGACCTCATAGCTGGCTATTGTAGACTTTTCCTGGACTTTTTGAGCACAAAAAAATACTGTTGCTGACCCTGCAGGACAGCTACCATTTGCTTTACTTTCTGCTCTCGCTCAGCACCAGTGTAGGATGCATAGTTCTGATATTTGGTTTCATAATGACGTCGTACATTACACTCTTTCATAACTGCCACAGTTTCAGTGCAGATCAAACAGACACTTCCCCTTGAATTCTTTGAAGAAATATTCACTCTCCCACCGTGTCTGAAATTTTCTGCACACACTTTCTACCTTTCGCTTCTTTGGTTCTGCCATGTTCAGTAACTTGGGGTAAATTTCTTCTAGGATTGTCCTTTTTGGTGGAGCAACTGCCTTGATCAACAGCAGCTCCCCCTGGTGTTAAAACTAAGAAGTGCATTACACTCAAGCAAAAGTTGAAGTGCGGGCCATATTCTATTCTATTTATAACATTTCTTGCGGGCCAATTAGAAATGGACCGCGGGCCGTAGTTTGGACACCCCTGCTATAGACATTAGCACACACTCCAGCAGCTTTTCATCCTCTAGAGTCACTTGGATGACACTGAAAACACTACGTCCAGATAAACTCCGTGTATGTAGTGTATTATCTTACAAAAAATACAAACAAATATAAAACAAGTATTTTATTTTCTAAATGTAATGCTTCCTTTTAGGAAGAAGGTGGAGGAGCAGCTCCAGCAGAGCAACACCAGAGGTGTGTGGAGAGGACTGAACACCATCACTGGATGGAGCACTGTGAGCGGAGGGGGTCCAGAGTCTGGAGACCAGGTTCTGGCTAACAGATTGAACCAGTTTTTTAACAGGTTTGATTCAGTAGCCCTTCCCTCCCCCATCCACCAGAGCTCGTCACACCTCTCTGCAACCCCCCACAGCACCGGGGACATGAAATGCACCTCACCTGTCCCCCTTTTCCTTTTCCTTCAACCACTCTACTGGGTCTAAGTCGTCTCCACCTGCTACGGCGGCTGAGATCCTTTGAGGTGAACAGGACACTCCTCAGGACATTTTATGACACTGTGGTGGCGTCTGCTGTTTTCTATGCTGTGGTCTGCTGGAGTGGTGGAATGGCAGAGAGGGACGGGGGGAAACTCAACAAGCTGGTCAGGAGGGCCAGCTCTGTCTGAGCGCTACCGCAGGTCATTCTTACCAGCAGCTGTCAGACTCTATAATGCAGCTTAACATTCCTTTGGTCATCTTACTCACCAGCTTGTTAGTTTACTCTACATTTTATACATGTCTCCGTACAATTTTCTCAATTTTTCTATACATATTCTGTACATTGTTACCTGTATATACGAACTTCGGTTGCTTATGTTCATAGGACCACCCTGTGTCTTCCTTTTATATTTTATTTTCCCTTGCTGTAAGAGCTCTGTAACACCAAATTTTCTAATCAGTGGGATTATAAAGGTTTATTCTATTCTATGTTTTATATTTGTTTGTATTTTATTTGTATTTTCCTTCTGCTATCTGTACCTGAGCTGAGGAAAAAATTTCCCCGCCGTGGGATCAATAAAGTCATATCTCATCTAACAGAATGAACCTTTTGGGATTTAGTTACCTGGATGATTGAGCATGCATCAAGACATAACTGGACCCAGTTTGCACTTTTGTTTGTAGGGAGTTACGCACCACGGTGTAAGAAATCTTCACTTTTTGTTCCAGTTTCATACATAAACACCCTCATACAAAATATTATACTCGCTTCAAAAATAGTAAATCTAGCAACATCTGTGTCTGAAACACAACATTTCTAATATGATTAGATCAAATTTGCACTTTCCTGAAAAGAGTGACACGTCCAGTTGTATAAAAACCTTTTTCTACAGACATTAGCACACACTCCAGCAGCTTTTCATCCCTTTGAACCCAAAAAGTCATTGCTCAGGACCCCAAACTTTCTAAATGTAATGCTTCCTTTGATGAGAACAATGTGCTGGTAAACAGAAACTGTTACTGAAAGCAAACACACAGACACCTCAGTACGTTTTACTTGCAAGGGGAGCGTCGGAGAGCAGAGCTGCCACTCGCCTGTCCAAGCAACTCCAACTCCTCTGCGTCCGCCTCACTCTTTTATTGACAACAGAGGTTACACACAATTCACTTAACCACGTGACGGTTAAGACATGCACATGTGTGTGTGTGTGTGTGTGTGTGTCTTCCTGACACCATACAAGGCATGATATCAATCAAATTATTTTTGAAAAGGAAAAATAATAATTTTAATGTGAGGCAAAACATGTATGGTGCTCGGTAAAGATGACACACCGACTCACTTCTTCTTTTTTTGTTTTTTTTTTGTTTGAGAAAGTTTGTTTTCATATTAAACCAATGTCAGTGACGTCAAATGTGTAAAATTCAAGGCTGGTCCTTAAAAGCTCCCAACAAGGCAAAAACTGCAAAGCCACACAAGTCCCAGCGTCAGCAGCAGCAGTGAAAAGAAAGTGGAGAAAGGATGAATGAGTCTGTGCTTATCGGCTATCGGCTCTCTGCTCTCCCCCAAGCTGGCGTTGTTGTTGGTAGCCATGACAACGGAGATAGTCCCAGCTTTATAAATAAAGGCCCCAACACCCCAAAAAAGAAAAAAAAGAAAGAAAAAAAACTCGGGATTCCCTGCGCAGACCAGGAATCCCGCTAGCAGGCCGAAGCTACAGAGATGATTTTGACCGAGTGAGACTCGAACCATCGACGGTCTGTGCTTCAACCTGCCAGGGGCCAGCGACAAGTGCTCTGCGCCACCTGCCGGGCCGTGGAATTCGTGCAAATTTGATATATTTGACTTCTCTGAAGACAAATTATTTTTGAAAAGGAAAGATAATAATTTTAATGTGAGGCAAAACATGTATGGTGCTCGGTAAAGATGACACGCCGACTCACTTCTTCTTTTTTTGTTTTTGTTTTTTTGTTTGAGAAAGTTTGTTTTCATATTAAACCAGTGTCAGTGACGTCATTCTACACGACTACCACAGGTAAGGAAAAGCCTGAATCTGTAGATCTTTTTCTTTTCTTTTTGTTGTCTAAAACAGAAAAATCCCGAAACAGTCAGCTCACAAAGTTGCAGGTTGGTGGGAATTTGGCAGAACAGCCAATGACTTAAAGCATTTAGGTGCATATATCTTGCCACAAGACATGTGTGCTAAGCTAGCTAAATTAGTTTCTGTTAGCGAATCAAGTTCAAGCTCCTCACATATCATCATCCAGGGTACAGTCATATGCTGATGAGGAGATCCCATGCAGGCAACATTAAGGCAGTGTAACAAGTTAAATATGCACTGATTTTAAGCTATTTCCTAATATCTAACCATTATGATAATGTTTGCCTGCAACTGACACAGCCAACACAAATGTCATTGAAAAAAACAAAAGCCTGTGATAACATGTTTTTGTTTTTCTAGAATAGAAGAAGCACATTTTAAAAAGCCAGTAGGAATAAATCTTTGTTGTTACTGCATGATTAGAATGAAGTAACAACAAGTCTGGCTGGAATAAGAAGTGGTAATCTGTGTACTGTGCTGGTGATCTGCATAATTCACCTTAGATGGTCATCTGTTTGGATGGCTGAAGTGGGCTAACGCCACAGCTAATTTCATCAGGCTGCTAATGAAACATCTAAAATGATAGATGGTTAACTACACAACGGAAGCAAGAGCATTACAATCACTTGATTTAATGAAAGATTTTCCCCCAAACTTTTGATCCAAATGAGCAAAGTACTGCAACCATCTGAACCTTCTAGGTGTTACATGTTACAGTGTTGCACTCTGGCCAGCTTTAAAAATGGAAAAGTCTTTGTGTGGTTTACTGGGTTCTGTAAATGAGGCTCCTTTCATTTGTGAGCGTGTTGTTCTTCTCTTCCCTTTTGTCCACCCTTACAAGGTGAAGGTGCTGCCCACCCATGATGCCAGCAAGGTGCGTGCAAGTGGATCCGGCCTTAAAACCACTGGAGTGCCCAGCTCTCTGCCAGTGAAGTTCAACATTGATGGCAAAGATGCAGGTGAGGGACTGCTGGCAGTGCAGATCACTGTGAGCGCATGAACGTGGACCACACAATAATGTAACCAAAGTGTTGATATTTAGGTAACAGTTTTTATTTTCTCCTGAAGGACCCAGACGGGAAGCCCAAGAAGCAAATATCTGTGACAACCATGATGGGACCTACCTGGTGTCTTATGTGCCAGACATGACTGACAGGTACACCACACTCATTAAGTACGGAGGAGACGAGATCCCTTATTCACCCTACTGAATCAGGGCTCTGCCCACCCGAGATGCCTCACTGTATTTGATCCTGTCTCCCTCAATACTATTTAATATCTAAATGCTTGATTCATCATATTATAACAAATGTGCTGTTGTAGCTACTGACAGTGAGTTTGATTATATTTTTTCCATCTACCAAAGAGAAATAATATCTCTTAGTGGCAGGTGGATCACACACTGATTTTAACACTTTGCATATGACTGCGTAGGATGAGCATTTTATAACAGCATGTGTTGTTTTTGTTTATGTAAGGAAATACATCAGTTTCCCTTGTATTTTAAATTTGAGTGAAGATCCTAAATTGGCCCCACTCTTGACTTTGAGAAAGGCTGATCTGTGCTGTCCCTACATGAGCACAGTCAGATATAATACAGGCTTTCAGGAGCAGGAAGGCTAAAGGCTGTTTAATGTCTGATGTAACTGTGTCAGACATTTGCGTTCTCACGTGCATGGATAATATCTTGAAAACTTCAGAGCTGCAGTGCATGTGTAAAAGTGGCTAAAAAGCAGTGCATTAACATGTGTTTTGTCTCTTTGCGTAGCTGCTCAGTCCATCCAGACTCCTCTCCATATGCAACAGTGATGCCGGCTCTCTCCAAGTGATTCCTTCATCATCAACATCTGCGTCCACGATCCACCAGCTCAACAGCAACATCTGTCAGCTGTGCATCCAACTGGAGGCCTTCGCCTGCTGTGCTGAGGCGCTGGGCCGCGATTTCCGTCCCTTGTTGACGACCTGGCTGTATCCTGTGCTGGAGAAAGCTGGTGAGGAGACGCTGCTGGTCAGCCAGGCGGCGCTGAGCTCCATATGGAACATCAATAAGGTCTGTGGATACGCTTCCCTCAAGGAACTGATCAATGAGAACTCTGACTACCTGCTTAATGACATATCAGTCAACCGTCAGAGGCTCAGCCAGCATCCACAGGTAGTTATGACGTGTTTTTTGTTTTTAATCCAAAATGGACACAGAAATAACTGCTGGAGGGTTTACCCGATTTCCTCCTTGGTCTGCTTAAGCCTGTGCTGCCCTGAGCTTGTACTGTATTTCATTATAATCCTGTCTTGTTGGCCAGGCTCCACCGGTGTTGACAGTTCTGTTGACTCACTCTGACTGCAGCCTGCTGGTCGGGGACATCGTTCAGGATCTGGATCTCAGCTACGAGCGCACAGCTGCTCTTTTCTGCTCCGCGCTGCACGCGCTCATGAAGGCACTGGGTAAGATTTCAACAGTGATGTCAGCTTGAGTCTCACGTATACTGGGAGTCAAAGAGGACAAGGAAGAAAATGTGACTCATTGCATGCACTGCCACAATTTTTATGTTGCTTAACTTTATGTTTTCTGCAGTGCCTTTCAAAATTTCTATCAAGGAGTACGTTTCAGGATATATAACTTCACTCGTTATCAAATTATCAGTATCTTTGGAAACATTTAATACGTCGTGATGGTTTAAATGCTGAGTCGTTTTCTGTTGTAGAATTAATATTCATAATAATATTTATACAGCGGCACTATAGGTGTTTGCAGTTTAACAAGCCCTCACAGTAAAATGTATGAATTAAATGTTACTGATGGGCTCTTTTCAAAAACATCAGCGTCTGTGTCACACTGATTTTGATCAACTGACTTATTTTATTGTAATCAAACCTATTTTGATATTGTTGTCTTGTTTTTCCTTTAGCGAGGTGGTTTCCTTCCACTTGTAGCAGGACCAGTACGTCTGCCAGCTCCAGGAAAAGCTCCAGTGACCAGGAAGACCTCAGCATTCGCCAATTCCTGCTGAATTACCGCAAACAGAAAGAACTGACAGAGGGCATTGGAATAGAGGATGATTATAACACTGAAGACAGAGGTAATAGGTCTGTCTAAGGGCCAGTGGAATATAAGCTATAGGTTGTAGTGGTGGTTATATTAGATTCAGAGTGTAGAGGAGATGGATCATTGTAATTAAGAGTCATAGAAATCTGAACCTCGCTGCTAAACTGGCAGTCTAACTGTACATGTGCTCCATTGCAGAGGTCCCTCCCCCTGAGTGTAAGGATGTTGAAGATGCTGGTAGTCCTGATGTGAAAGCAGAGCTTCCCTCCCACCTCAGCATCACTAAGGATGTTATGGAGCGCTGCATTCATCTGCTGTCTGATCCCAGCCTCAGGCTCCGACTCAAGGTAGTTTTATGTAGAGTCAACTGTTGGACTAGTAACAAAATAATCATTCTTGTGAGGGTAGGACCGCCAGCGTTGGTACAATCATCCTGTCAGAACTGTGTGGATGACTGTTCACTGGTGTAATGCTCATCAAGGAAAACATTCAGTCTGGTCCAGGAGTGAAACAGAAATAAGTCTGTGCTGAAGTCGTGCCTGCTCAGGAGTTTGGGCTCTCAATGAAGACCTCAATAATTAGTTTCAGCTCACATATAATCAGGATCAAAACAGAGATAATTGTAGGTGTGTTGTGCGTCTTTGTCTTTAGGTACTGACGTGCTGGAGTTGTGCGTTCAGTGCTGAGTGAGAGGGAAAACGAACTGCTGCCTATGGCTCATCGCTGCTGGCCAGCACTCCTGCAGAGACTCACAGCCGATGACCCATTAGCAGTCCTCAGAGCCTTCAGGGTAAGAAAACAAACGTCTCTTTTCATTACGTGAGTCAAAATTATTCAAGTCGTCTTTAGTTTTTTTAAACTCTTAATAGTGAAAGAATCAAAGATTGTGCCCAACAACGTCTTATTTCATTCAGAAATAGTTCTATTATTTTTTGGGGGTTGTAATGTGAAGACTCTTTAAACTAACATTTCTTCTATCAGCACAGAAAAATCACTGTGGATGCCTTCTTAGAGGCTGCTTTTCAAACTGTCTCAGAGAATCACAAAGTAGGACTTTGAGATAAATGAAGCTGATAGTGTTTTGTGATCTTTTGGTGCAAGTGTCAGCTGATTCAACTTGTGGGTGTAAATTAGGCTACTCGTCAGCTCCTGTCATCAGCTGGAATATTTTTAAATTTGTTATTCATATTTTTGTTGATGAGCTGACAAATACAGACACGTTAAGTCTGTAAACAGTTATTTATTCACTCAGAGCTGCTGCTGGAAAATTGTTTCATCAGCTTTTGGATATATACGCATTTTGTAAATACTACAATTCATCCAGGAGTACACAACGGGAAGGTTTTATTGAATTTTGACAGCT
>NW_020329136.1:0-39495 GCF_001858045.2 Oreochromis niloticus | reverse complement strand
GCTAACAGAAACTAATTTAGCTAGCTTAGCACACATGTCTTGTGGCAAGATATATGCACCTAAATGCTTTAAGTCATTGGCTGTTCTGCCAAATTGCCACCAAGCTGCAACTTTGTGAGCTGACTGTTTGGCGATTTTTGTGTTTAGACACAAAAGAAAAGAAAAAGATCTACGGATCAGGCTTTTCCTTACCTGTGGTAGTGGCATAGAATGACGTCACTGACATTGGTTTAATATGAAAACAAACTTTGTCAAACCAAAAACAAACCAAAAAACAGAAGAAGTGAGTCGGCGTGTCATCTTTACCGAGCACCATACATGTTTTGCAGACAAAAAAACAAGTATTGCCGAACAAAAGATAAATGTCCTTTTTTTCCTACTTTCGCCGGCTGGTCGTTTGGCGTAAGACGTAAGAAGTGGCGCTTTGAATCTGAGCGCCCGAGTTCGAATCCCTCACGGACTCGCTGCCACGACCATTGCTTGGGGGGCGGGGAGAAGCCAAGTCGCTTCTCCCTTTTTCCTGCTCTTGCCAACTCCTCCGCCTGCTCTCTTATTACCTTTTATTACCGCAAAATACCCATGCTTGTCAGCTCTTCATTCCTCAACTATTTGCTGCTTATTACTCCACCTTCGCAACTTTCTCTCTTCAGGCTACCAACTCTGCCTTCATTTTTCACACTGTCTCCGACACTTTTACATCAAATTATTACCACCTAATAAGCACAGTGACAGAGGGACCCCAGGCTTTTTTTCGGTAAGTTACATGTGTTTGTGTCCGTAACTACCGTCCTTAGCTAGGTCCTCAAATCTAGGCAGCTAAGATGACAACTGGCTCTTCGGGGAAACTTGTTTGTAAAGTTGTTTAGCTAATCCGTAGAGGCCAATGAATTGACCGTGACTAAAGAAATGATGAGAAAAGCACTGGGTTGCTGTTGTTTCTCCGGTCACTGATGCTAGCTAAGAGGATGTAATAAAGGCAAGGTAGCAGAGATGAAAAAGGAGTGGTTGTTGATAAATAAGTGGAGAAAAAGGTGGGCAGGGAAAAAAAGCAGGTGTGAGTGTGTGAAATGTGAGTATTTGAGTGTAAAAATGTGTGGTCTCCTGCGAAAGGCTGGGTGCCCGATGTGCACCTTGCGCTCTTTAAATACAAGGATATTCCACGTTCTGCTATGTGGTGGGCTAGCAGGTTCATAACATAGAGGCTCAGGTTCGAGCCCTCGGCTCACCTGCCTCTCTATGTTTATCTGCTAGGGGGAGGTCCAGGCAGGGGATCTTGGAGTGAAAATTCCGAGGGATGAACCTTGTTCAGCCTGGACTTCCCCTGATTTTGATTTTTCTCTGTTTTTTCTTTTACCTGCCAGCAACAAACAGCCCAGCCTGATTTATGGGACCTCCTTCTTGTCATGGCTACCAAGGACCACTCTTCTTCTGCCAACAAGTCATTGCCTGACAAATAATTATTTCCTATGTTTCCCTATGGGGTTTTTTAATCTCCAATATCTTTACATATCTTGGCTAGATAGACTTCCCTCAACAGGGTTTACAAACGCCTTATCCTCTTTGTCCACTTCAAATAACTTTAAACAACTATTCTTAGATTTCTTGCAACATCTGCTGTCCTCTTGCACAGATTACGCTTTTTAAAAAACTAACAAACACTTTTTTTTAACGTCAACCCATTGTTGGAACTAGATAAATAAAGCATATATAAAAGTCACTACCAAAAACTCATTGCAGCTTCGACCTTGTTATAGGAATGTTGTTTGTGGCTCAAGATGACTTGATTTCATCCATGAAGGATACATTTGATATATGTTTTCACATATTATAGACCAACAAGTTATTATAGCAGTTTAAATACGAGCGATCGGAAGGTGCTGATCAGCTTCAGTTTCTTCTCTGAAGTTGCTCTATTTCTCTTCAGGTTTCTCTCAGACCAAGATTGAATGTGATGACAAGGGTGATGGATGGTGTGACATGTGCTGCTGGCCCACAGAACCAGGTGAGTATGCTGTCCATGTGCTCTGCAACAATGAGGACATCCAACACTCTCAGTTAAGATTAGTTTTCATGATTGTTGCCTCAAGACCTGAGATCATGGTGGTGGGCTTGTGATGGACACACTTTTCATGGCTGAAAGCTCTCCTGTAGAGGCTAAGCCTCTCGATCAACAACACACCTGCCGCTAACTACGTGTGTCTACCTTAATATCTTTACAAACTCAAAATGTGACCTCTAGCACCAAACGCTTGCTGCAGTTCTTGGTGTCAGAGGTGACACACAAGGTATCGGGTTTTAGGTGCAATTACTTTTTCATATAGGACCAAGTATGTTTGGATAGCTTTTTTCCCCTTGAAAACTGCCGTTTAATATTACACATTCTTGTCTAATATTATAAATGTATTGATCTGAAACGTGTAAGTGTGACAAATATGGAATAAGATACGAAATCAGAAAGGAGGCAAATATTTTTTCACAGCGCTAAGTCTGTAAATGATCTTCTTTGGCTGTAGTAGATCTTTGACTTGTTCCTTTTTTAATTGTGTTTAAAATTGTTTCTCTAGGTTAAGGCGTACGGTCCAGGCCTTCAGAGCAGTGGTCTGGCTGTTGGAAACCCACTGAATTCACAGTTGATGCCAAGCAAGGAGGAAAAGCTCCTCTGAAAATTATAGCCCAGGTATATCTGGCTTTGTTATGACCACAAATATGTTAAATATATTGCATGTACCGTATTTTTCAGAGTATGAGTCGCACTTAAAATCCTTTAATTGTGCGCCTTATGTATGAATTCTGGTTGTGCTTACTGACCTTGAACCGATTTTATGTAATACACGGCGCTCAAAAATCTGTCAAAAAATGTTTTAGTACGACTTTGGTAAGCTACGAAGTCGCACCGCTTGATGGATTGTCGGAGCATCATGGTTACGTAGTCAGCAGCCTCGCGGAGTGATACGCGCTGCGCATCAACATAATATTACTGTATTGTGTGTGGATAAGGACCCCAAAATGGCACCTGTTAAGAGACATGCTTACGAAGCGGATTTCAAAATCAAGGCTGTCAGTCACGCAGTAGAACATGAGAATAGAGCAGCAGCTGCGAGAGATTTCAACATTAATGAATCAATGGTACGGAAGTAGAGGAAGCTAGAAGAAAGAGTTGAGTAAAGTTTGACTTATCTGACTGTTTTGTTTCGCTTAATGCGTTTTATAATCCAGTACGCCTCATGTATAAAACCAGACCTGTTCATCAACAGTGCGCCTTATGGTCCGAAAACTGGTGTGTTAAACTGATGTGTTAAATCTGATTGAACTAATCCCTTGTCTTCTGCACAGGATGGTGAAGTCAATTCTGTGGATGTCCAGGTTAAGGATAATGGCAACAGCACATACACCTGCACCTACACCCCACGTAAGCCTGTGAAGCAGACTGTGATGGTCTCCTGGGGAGACTGAGAGTCCATTCAGGGTGAGTATGCACTCACTTTCACTCTTGCATGCAGGGTTTGCCTTTTCTTCTCACTGAAAAGTCTCTTGAGTTTTGGTGTTTGTGCCCACAGATGAATATCGGAGCAGGCTGTCATCCAAACAAGGTGAAGGTCTCTGACCCTGGAGTGGCAAAGACGGGCCTCCAAGCCTTCAAGCCAACATACTTCACTGTTGACTGCTCAGAGTCTGGTCAAGGTAAAGCTCCATAAAACTGTGTGTGAGAGTAAAGAGCGCAAACATATGATCATGTCAAAGAAATATTCCAAACAACAGTAACATGTTTAGAAACAGATATTACAGGGAAACTTATTTAACCCACCTGCTGTTTGAGGCTAAAAATGACTGTAGAGCATTACCTGCAAAGGTAACATGCTAACACAGCCTTTGTCCTCTGCCATCAGGACAAAGGCTGTTTGGGTTTAGGCTATTCCAATGACACCGTTCAGGGTCAAAGTGGATCCTTCTCAAGGCAGAGGGACCAGGACTCAGCCGCAGTGGTAAGAATACCTGTACTGCCTCACAAAGTCAGAGAGTACTAACAAAAAACAGTCTGTTTATTTAGTTTATTGGTCTATAATACGGTCGGAATGTTTTCCGTCATACTACATGGAACAACTCTTCATAACACTTTTATGAAAATGTTTGACGAAATTGACAAGATCAAAATTAACAATCACAATGGCAAGGATTTAAAAACAAGAATAAACATGAAAAAAAAAAGGGTTATAGTTTTTATGCTAATGTAAACAGGTCCTTTTGAGCTGTCACTTGAACTGTGTACCAGTCAAAGCAGTAGTAGCAGCAGGCTGTGAAAGACTTTGAAATCATCAGCAACCACAACAACACACACTGTTAAATATACACCTGTGCAACAGGCGAGAGAAGAAATGCTCACACATGCGGGCGTGGATTGTAGTTACTTTGTAGTTACTTTGTATTATGTGGGTTCTTATAAGACAAGGAAGCGTTCTTCTGGCTGTTATGCATCATATTAAATGGGAGGATGTGGATCGCTTCCCTTTCCTGTGACAGGGTCCCCTGGGAGTTGCGTGACCTACGGTGGAGATCACATTCCCAAGAGCCCTTTCAGTGTCGTCGTGGCAGCCACACTGGACCTTAGCAAGGTCAAGGTGACAGGCCTGGGAGACAGTATGTACCTCTGTCATTGTTCTTGTACATCCACACCTTCTGACACCAAACCTCAGGCTACATAAAGCCTAGTGATAACCTATGAAACCATTATTTGCTTTTAAACGTTTGTCTAAGCATGAATATTTTTACGATGGCTTCCCCCAGATCAGAGGTGTCAGTGTATTTTCTTTGGTCTCTGTTCTGGCAGAGATAGCTGTTGGCAAAGACCAGCTTGTGCTGGTGCTTGTTTCTTCCTCCCCATTATCACCACAGCTTTATTCAGAGAAGATGATCTGATCTTTTGGCTCGTCTGTCCAATAGTGTAGATTTCTGGTGAGTATCAGCTGCGCTGGGTATGTAAATCGGCCATCCAGCTGCAGTGCTGATCCGACGCCACTTGTGCCAAAAATCCAGACAAATGTCATTTCATCAAGGAGCAAATCTGAGCCAAACAGACTGATCATTTTTTTTCACCTGGCGTCTCATCAGAGGAAACTTTTCCTTTTCCAAGCTCCTGTAGGACTCGGGGAGGGAAAGCTGCTGATGCTGATTCTTCAGAGATTCATCACACTGGATTTCGATGAGCTCTAATTGCAGATTCTCTTCCACTTCTTCGGCATCCACCAAAAAAGGAGTCGCGAATAGCTTGATTTCTTTTTCAATGGCAGAAAAATCCTGGAGGCGCTGTCTGAATTCTGTTTCGAGACATGTAATCACAGACACATATTTCCCTTTTTTAGCAGAAAGGTTGGCCTGTGGATAAGCAGTTCTGATCTTGGACAGTGTGGGGAAGTGCACAACGTTGAAGTTGCGCACTTGTGTCTTAAAGAGATTGAGCTTCACACAAAATGCTTTCATGTGCGCATAAAGTTGTGGTACAAGCTGCTCTTTCCCTTGTAGGCTCTTGTTCAGGGTGGTTAAATGATCAGTAAGATCAACTAAAAATGCAAGGTCTGCCAACCATAGAGGGTCATTCAGCTCATGAAGAGGTCGGTCTTCTCTTTCAAAAATGGTCAATTTCTGATCTCAGGGAGTAAAGACGCTTCAGCACGGCACCGCGGCTTAGCCAGCGCGTAGAGTAGTAGAGTAGATCCCCATATTCAGCATCCGCATCAGAAAGGAAAGCCTGAAATTCTCCGTGGTACAGTCCTCTTGCTCGAATTATGTTGACAGTTTT
This sequence comes from Oreochromis niloticus, assembly GCF_001858045.2. Lineage (NCBI taxonomy): Eukaryota > Metazoa > Chordata > Actinopteri > Cichliformes > Cichlidae > Oreochromis > Oreochromis niloticus. Next base: position 33,701 of record NW_020329136.1, on the reverse strand, counting down.
TACAATAGTGTTCATTACATCTCCAAGATTGACTGTCTTGGCACAAAGGGCTTCTTGGTGAACAGTACGGTGCATTTCAACAGCCTCACCTCCAGCCTCTTTCACCTCAGCGCACATCGTAGACGCCATTCCTTTGTGTGCACCATAACTGGAGCCCCGTCTGTTGTATCTTCACACAGCTTGTCCATTTTGTCAGTTGAGTCTGACGCAGCTTCCAAAAATATCCATACCTGTTGTTGTGCCTTTTAGACTCTTAAGATCGAGCAGCTCCTCTGTAACTCCACGTCTTGCGAGGAGTTGGGCGACCTCATAGCTGGCTATTGTAGACTTTTCCTGGACTTTTTGAGCACAAAAAAATACTGTTGCTGACCCTGCAGGACAGCTACCATTGCTTTACTTTCTGCTCTCGCTCAGCACCAGTGTAGGATGCATAGTTCTGATATTTGGTTTCATAATGACGTCGTACATTACACTCTTTCATAACTGCCACAGTTTCAGTGCAGATCAAACAGACACTTCCCCTTGAATTCTTTGAAGAAATATTCACTCTCCCACGTGTCTGAAATTTTCTGCACACACTTTCTACCTTTCGCTTCTTTGGTTCTGCCATGTTCAGTAACTTGGGGTAAATTTCTTCTAGGATTGTCCTTTTTGGTGGAGCAACTGCCTTGATCAACAGCAGCTCCCCCTGGTGTTAAAACTAAGAAGTGCATTACACTCAAGCAAAAGTTGAAGTGCGGGCCATATTCTATTCTATTTATAACATTTCTTGCGGGCCAATTAGAAATGGACCGCGGGCCGTAGTTTGGACACCCTGCTATAGACATTAGCACACACTCCAGCAGCTTTTCATCCTCTAGAGTCACTTGGATGACACTGAAAACACTACGTCCAGATAAACTCCGTGTATGTAGTGTATTATCTTACAAAAAATACAAACAAATATAAAACAAGTATTTTATTTTCTAAATGTAATGCTTCCTTTAGGAAGAAGGTGGAGGAGCAGCTCCAGCAGAGCAACACCAGAGGTGTGTGGAGAGGACTGAACACCATCACTGGATGGAGCACTGTGAGCGGAGGGGGTCCAGAGTCTGGAGACCAGGTTCTGGCTAACAGACTGAACCAGTTTTTTAACAGGTTTGATTCAGTAGCCTTCCCTCCCCCATCCACCAGAGCTCGTCACACTCTCTGCAACCCCCACAGCACCGGGGACATGAAATGCACCTCACCTGTCCCCCTTTTCCTTTTCCTTCAACCACTCTACTGGGTCTAAGTCGTCTCCACCTGCTACGGCGGCTGAGATCCTTTGAGGTGAACAGGACACTCCTCAGGACATTTTATGACACTGTGGTGGCGTCTGCTGTTTTCTATGCTGTGGTCTGCTGGAGTGGTGGAATGGCAGAGAGGGACGGGGGAAACTCAACAAGCTGGTCAGGAGGGCCAGCTCTGTCTGAGCGCTACCGCAGGTCATTCTTACCAGCAGCTGTCAGACTCTATAATGCAGCTTAACATTCCTTTGGTCATCTTACTCACCAGCTTGTTAGTTTACTCTACATTTTATACATGTCTCCGTACAATTTTCTCAATTTTCTATACATATTCTGTACATTGTTACCTGTATATACGAACTTCGGTTGCTTATGTTCATAGGACCACCCTGTGTCTTCCTTTTATATTTTATTTTCCCTTGCTGTAAGAGCTCTGTAACACCAAATTTTCTAATCAGTGGGATTATAAAGGTTTATTCTATTCTATGTTTTATATTTGTTGTATTTTATTTGTATTTTCCTTCTGCTATCTGTACCTGAGCTGAGGAAAAAATTCCCCGCCGTGGGATCAATAAAGTCATATCTCATCTAACAGAATGAACCTTTTGGATTTAGTTACCTGGATGATTGAGCATGCATCAAGACATAACTGGACCCAGTTTGCACTTTTGTTTGTAGGGAGTTACGCACCACGGTGTAAGAAATCTTCACTTTTTGTTCCAGTTTCATACATAAACACCCTCATACAAAATATTATACTCGCTTCAAAAATAGTAAATCTAGCAACATCTGTGTCTGAAACACAACATTTCTAATATGATTAGATCAAATTTGCACTTTCCTGAAAAGAGTGACACGTCCAGTTGTATAAAAACCTTTTTCTACAGACATTAGCACACACTCCAGCAGCTTTCATCCCTTTGAACCCAAAAAGTCATTGCTCAGGACCCCAAACTTTCTAAATGTAATGCTTCCTTTGATGAGAACAATGTGCTGGTAAACAGAAACTGTTACTGAAAGCAAACACACAGACACCTCAGTACGTTTTACTTGCAAGGGAGCGTCGGAGAGCAGAGCTGCCACTCGCCTGTCCAAGCAACTCCAACTCCTCTGCGTCCGCCTCACTCTTTTATTGACAACAGAGGTTACACACAATTCACTTAACCACGTGACGGTTAAGACATGCACATGTGTGTGTGTGTGTGTGTGTGTGTCTTCCTGACACCATACAAGGCATGATATCAATCAAATTATTTTTGAAAAGGAAAATAATAATTTTAATGTGAGGCAAAACATGTATGGTGCTCGGTAAAGATGACACACCGACTCACTTCTTCTTTTTTGTTTTTTTTTGTTTGAGAAAGTTTGTTTTCATATTAAACCAATGTCAGTGACGTCAAATGTGTAAAATTCAAGGCTGGTCCTTAAAAGCTCCCAACAAGGCAAAAACTGCAAAGCCACACAAGTCCCAGCGTCAGCAGCAGCAGTGAAAAGAAAGTGGAGAAAGGATGAATGAGTCTGTGCTTATCGGCTATCGGCTCTCTGCTCTCCCCCAAGCTGGCGTTGTTGTTGGTAGCCATGACAACGGAGATAGTCCCAGCTTTATAAATAAAGGCCCCAACACCCCAAAAAAGAAAAAAAGAAAGAAAAAAACTCGGGATTCCCTGCGCAGACCAGGAATCCCGCTAGCAGGCCGAAGCTACAGAGATGATTTGACCGAGTGAGACTCGAACCATCGACGGTCTGTGCTTCAACCTGCCAGGGGCCAGCGACAAGTGCTCTGCGCCACCTGCCGGGCCGTGGAATTCGTGCAAATTTGATATATTTGACTTCTCTGAAGACAAATTATTTTTGAAAAGGAAAGATAATAATTTTAATGTGAGGCAAAACATGTATGGTGCTCGGTAAAGATGACACGCCGACTCACTTCTTCTTTTTTTGTTTTTGTTTTTTTGTTTGAGAAAGTTTGTTTTCATATTAAACCAGTGTCAGTGACGTCATTCTACACGACTACCACAGGTAAGGAAAAGCCTGAATCTGTAGATCTTTTCTTTTCTTTTTGTTGTCTAAAACAGAAAAATCCCGAAACAGTCAGCTCACAAAGTTGCAGGTTGGTGGGAATTTGGCAGAACAGCCAATGACTTAAAGCATTTAGGTGCATATATCTTGCCACAAGACATGTGTGCTAAGCTAGCTAAATTAGTTTCTGTTAGCGAATCAAGTTCAAGCTCCTCACATATCATCATCCAGGGTACAGTCATATGCTGATGAGGAGATCCATGCAGGCAACATTAAGGCAGTGTAACAAGTTAAATATGCACTGATTTTAAGCTATTTCCTAATATCTAACCATTATGATAAATGTTTGCCTGCAACTGACACAGCCAACACAAATGTCATTGAAAAAAACAAAAGCCTGTGATAACATGTTTTGTTTTTCTAGAATAGAAGAAGCACATTTTAAAAAGCCAGTAGGAATAAATCTTTGTTGTTACTGCATGATTAGAATGAAGTAACAACAAGTCTGGCTGGAATAAGAAGTGGTAATCTGTGTACTGTGCTGGTGATCTGCATAATTCACCTTAGATGGTCATCTGTTTGGATGGCTGAAGTGGGCTAACGCCACAGCTAATTTCATCAGGCTGCTAATGAAACATCTAAAATGATAGATGGTTAACTACACAACGGAAGCAAGAGCATTACAATCACTTGATTTAATGAAAGATTTTCCCCCAAACTTTTGATCCAAATGAGCAAAGTACTGCAACCATCTGAACCTTCTAGGTGTTACATGTTACAGTGTTGCACTCTGGCCAGCTTTAAAAATGGAAAAGTCTTTGTGTGGTTTACTGGGTTCTGTAAATGAGGCTCCTTTCATTTGTGAGCGTGTTGTTCTTCTCTTCCCTTTTGTCCACCCTTACAAGGTGAAGGTGCTGCCCACCCATGATGCCAGCAAGGTGCGTGCAAGTGGATCCGGCCTTAAAACCACTGGAGTGCCCAGCTCTCTGCCAGTGAAGTTCAACATTGATGGCAAAGATGCAGGTGAGGGACTGCTGGCAGTGCAGATCACTGTGAGCGCATGAACGTGGACCACACAATAATGTAACCAAAGTGTTGATATTTAGGTAACAGTTTTTATTTTCTCCTGAAGGACCCAGACGGGAAGCCCAAGAAGCAAATATCTGTGACAACCATGATGGGACCTACCTGGTGTCTTATGTGCCAGACATGACTGACAGGTACACCACACTCATTAAGTACGGAGGAGACGAGATCCCTTATTCACCCTACTGAATCAGGGCTCTGCCCACCCGAGATGCCTCACTGTATTTGATCCTGTCTCCCTCAATACTATTTAATATCTAAATGCTTGATTCATCATATTATAACAAATGTGCTGTTGTAGCTACTGACAGTGAGTTTGATTATATTTTTTCCATCTACCAAAGAGAAATAATATCTCTTAGTGGCAGGTGGATCACACACTGATTTTAACACTTTGCATATGACTGCGTAGGATGAGCATTTTATAACAGCATGTGTTGTTTTTGTTTATGTAAGGAAATACATCAGTTTCCCTTGTATTTTAAATTTGAGTGAAGATCCTAAATTGGCCCCACTCTTGACTTTGAGAAAGGCTGATCTGTGCTGTCCCTACATGAGCACAGTCAGATATAATACAGGCTTTCAGGAGCAGGAAGGCTAAAGGCTGTTTAATGTCTGATGTAACTGTGTCAGACATTTGCGTTCTCACGTGCATGGATAATATCTTGAAAACTTCAGAGCTGCAGTGCATGTGTAAAAGTGGCTAAAAAGCAGTGCATTAACATGTGTTTTGTCTCTTTGCGTAGCTGCTCAGTCCATCCAGACTCCTCTCCATATGCAACAGTGATGCCGGCTCTCTCCAAGTGATTCCTTCATCATCAACATCTGCGTCCACGATCCACCAGCTCAACAGCAACATCTGTCAGCTGTGCATCCAACTGGAGGCCTTCGCCTGCTGTGCTGAGGCGCTGGGCCGCGATTTCCGTCCCTTGTTGACGACCTGGCTGTATCCTGTGCTGGAGAAAGCTGGTGAGGAGACGCTGCTGGTCAGCCAGGCGGCGCTGAGCTCCATATGGAACATCAATAAGGTCTGTGGATACGCTTCCCTCAAGGAACTGATCAATGAGAACTCTGACTACCTGCTTAATGACATATCAGTCAACCGTCAGAGGCTCAGCCAGCATCCACAGGTAGTTATGACGTGTTTTTTGTTTTTAATCCAAAATGGACACAGAAATAACTGCTGGAGGGTTTACCCGATTTCCTCCTTGGTCTGCTTAAGCCTGTGCTGCCCTGAGCTTGTACTGTATTTCATTATAATCCTGTCTTGTTGGCCAGGCTCCACCGGTGTTGACAGTTCTGTTGACTCACTCTGACTGCAGCCTGCTGGTCGGGGACATCGTTCAGGATCTGGATCTCAGCTACGAGCGCACAGCTGCTCTTTTCTGCTCCGCGCTGCACGCGCTCATGAAGGCACTGGGTAAGATTTCAACAGTGATGTCAGCTTGAGTCTCACGTATACTGGGAGTCAAAGAGGACAAGGAAGAAAATGTGACTCATTGCATGCACTGCCACAATTTTTATGTTGCTTAACTTTATGTTTTCTGCAGTGCCTTTCAAAATTTCTATCAAGGAGTACGTTTCAGGATATATAACTTCACTCGTTATCAAATTATCAGTATCTTTGGAAACATTTAATACGTCGTGATGGTTTAAATGCTGAGTCGTTTTCTGTTGTAGAATTAATATTCATAATAATATTTATACAGCGGCACTATAGGTGTTTGCAGTTTAACAAGCCCTCACAGTAAAAATGTATGAATTAAATGTTACTGATGGGCTCTTTTCAAAAACATCAGCGTCTGTGTCACACTGATTTTGATCAACTGACTTATTTTATTGTAATCAAACCTATTTTGATATTGTTGTCTTGTTTTTCCTTTAGCGAGGTGGTTTCCTTCCACTTGTAGCAGGACCAGTACGTCTGCCAGCTCCAGGAAAAGCTCCAGTGACCAGGAAGACCTCAGCATTCGCCAATTCCTGCTGAATTACCGCAAACAGAAAGAACTGACAGAGGGCATTGGAATAGAGGATGATTATAACACTGAAGACAGAGGTAATAGGTCTGTCTAAGGGCCAGTGGAATATAAGCTATAGGTTGTAGTGGTGGTTATATTAGATTCAGAGTGTAGAGGAGATGGATCATTGTAATTAAGAGTCATAGAAATCTGAACCTCGCTGCTAAACTGGCAGTCTAACTGTACATGTGCTCCATTGCAGAGGTCCCTCCCCCTGAGTGTAAGGATGTTGAAGATGCTGGTAGTCCTGATGTGAAAGCAGAGCTTCCCTCCCACCTCAGCATCACTAAGGATGTTATGGAGCGCTGCATTCATCTGCTGTCTGATCCCAGCCTCAGGCTCCGACTCAAGGTAGTTTTATGTAGAGTCAACTGTTGGACTAGTAACAAAAATAATCATTCTTGTGAGGGTAGGACCGCCAGCGTTGGTACAATTCATCCTGTCAGAACTGTGTGGATGACTGTTCACTGGTGTAATGCTCATCAAGGAAAAACATTCAGTCTGGTCCAGGAGTGAAACAGAAATAAGTCTGTGCTGAAGTCGTGCCTGCTCAGGAGTTTGGGCTCTCAATGAAGACCTCAATAATTAGTTTCAGCTCACATATAATCAGGATCAAAACAGAGATAATTGTTAGGTGTGTTGTGCGTCTTTGTCTTTAGGTACTGGACGTGCTGGAGTTGTGCGTTCAGGTGCTGAGTGAGAGGGAAAACGAACTGCTGCCTATGGCTCATCGCTGCTGGCCAGCACTCCTGCAGAGACTCACAGCCGATGACCCATTAGCAGTCCTCAGAGCCTTCAGGGTAAGAAAAACAAACGTCTCTTTTCATTACGTGAGTCAAAATTATTCAAGTCGTCTTTAGTTTTTTTAAACTCTTAATAGTGAAAGAATCAAAGATTGTGCCCAACAACAGTCTTATTTCATTCAGAAATAGTTCTATTATTTTTTGGGGGGGTTGTAATGTGAAGACTCTTTAAACTAACATTTCTTCTATCAGCACAGAAAAATCACTGTGGATGCCTTCTTAGAGGCTGCTTTTCAAACTGTCTCAGAGAATCACAAAGTAGGACTTTGAGATAAATGAAGCTGATAGTGTTTTGTGATCTTTTGTGCAAGTGTCAGCTGATTCAACTTGTGGGTGTAAATTAGGCTACTCGTCAGCTCCTGTCATCAGCTGGAATATTTTTAAATTTGTTATTCATATTTTTGTTGATGAGCTGACAAATACAGACACGTTAAGTCTGTAAACAGTTATTTATTCACTCAGAGCTGCTGCTGGAAAATTGTTTCATCAGCTTTTGGATATATACGCATTTTGTAAATACTACAATTCATCCAGGAGTACACAACGGGAAGGTTTTATTGAATTTTGACAGCTTGCTGCTTTTGTACATTACATTTTTGTACATTACATGGGTGAAACATGAGGGGACTTTGTGAGGAGGAGAGTTTCTAAAGAGGTTCTGCCCAAGCTGAGCGCCTCTCTGGCACGGCAGGCTCCGATAAAGCGCCAAGGCTGGGCCTGTCTACACACACACCCTGGCCTACAAACTGCAGCTGGCTGTATTGCAGGGGCTGGGCTGACTGTGCCAGAGACTGGATCTGGGTGAGAGAATAGAGACACAGTGCTCACAAACAGCACAGTTTCACCAAGACACAACATGAGTGCATCATCCTGTAGAACTGTACCTGGGATCTGGCAATGATCAAAGCAGCCACAACATGGACAAATCAGAGCAAGACAACTATTCTTAGTTGACGCCTCACTTTATGGAGATTGGTGCAACATGAAGCCCATTTATGTAAAACCACATTGAAGATAGATGACCTCTTATCTTATCTTATCTTATCTTATCTTATCTTATCAAAGCCTATTTGATCACAGGGCTGTAACTTTCTTGTAGGAATAAACTTTATGATTCTTCTTAAATGAATGAGTTATAGTCAGCTTTCTTCCTGTGAGTGAGACAACAGCAATACAAGTTTGTGTCTGTACATTAGTACAGAGATGAAGATAAGATAAGATGGCCTTTATTAGTCCCACAGGTGGGAAATTTGTTTTGTTACAGCAAAAGTGCAAAGTTATGTAGCAGAAATTAGAAAACACTGGAATGCAATAAAATACAATAAAATAAAATAAAATACTATATACAATAGAATAAAATAGAATAGAATAATATATACAATAGAATAAAATAGAAATACAAATACTATATACAACTGAGTAGGAAAATACAAAAACACAACTTCGTCAGAAGAAGAATTGCACGTATAGCAGTCTTATTGCACATGTGTGGGTTTGTGTGTTTGATCAGCTGCAAAAGTCTTTATTGTAGAGTCTGACAGCAGTGGGGAGGAAAGACCTGCGAAATCTCTCCGTCCCACACCGTGGGTGCCGCAGTCTCCCACTGAAGGAGCTGCTCAGTGCTGTCACAGTCTCATGCATGGGGTGGGAGATGTTGTCCAACAGGGATGACAGCTTAGCCACCATTCTCCTGTCACTCACCACCTCCACTGGGTCCAGAGGGCATCCTAGAACAGAGCTGGCCCTTCGGATCAGCCTGTTCAGTCTCTTCCTGTCCCCAGCAGAGATGCTGCCCCCCAGCAGACCACACCATAAAAGATGGCTGAGGCCACCACAGAGTCATAGAAGGTCTTCAGGAGTGGGCCCTCCACTCCAAACGACCTGAGTCTCCGAAGCAGGTACAGCCTGCTCTGCCCTTTCCTGTAGAGGGCGTCTGAGTTATGAGTCCAGTCCAGTTTGTTGTTCAGATGAACACCAAGGTACCTGTAGCTGTCCACAGCCTCGATGTCCATACCTTGGATGTTCAGTGGTTGCAGTGGAGGATGTTTGTGCCTGCGGAAGTCTACCACCAGCTCCTTGGTTTTACTGGCGTTGATCTGGAGGTAGTTCAGCTGGCACCAGTCCACAAAGTCTTGAGTCAGTCCTCTGTACTCCTTGTCGTCCCCATCAGTGATGAGGCCGACTATTGCAGAGTCATCAGAGAACTTCTGCAGGAAGCACTGGGTGGAGTTGTGGGAGAAGTCTGCAGTGTAGATGGTGAAGAGGAACGGAGCCAGAACCGTTCCCTGTGGGGCCCCCGTACTGCAGACGACCCTGTCCGACACACAGCCCTGAGTCCTCACATACTGTGGTCGGTCGGTGAGGTAGTCCAAAATCCAGGTAGTGAGGTGATGGTCCACTCCAGAGTTCTCCAGCTTGTCCTTCAGAACCGAGGGAAGAATGGTGTTGAAGGCACTGGAGAAATCAAAGAACATGATTCTCACAGTGCTCCCAGCGGTCTCCAGGTGAGCGAGGGAACGATGTAGGAGGTGAATGATGGCATCATCCGCTCCAATGCCAGGCTGATAGGCAAACTGAAGTGGGTCCAGTGATGAGCTCACAAGGCGCCGAAGCTGAGCCAGGACCAGCCGCTCCAGGGTCTTCATCAGGTGGGATGTCAGAGCCACCGGCCTGTAGCTGTTGAGGTCCTTGGGGCGTGAAGTCTTTGGCACTGGAACAACACAGGAAGTTTTCCAGAGCTGTGGGACTCTTCCCAGCCTCAGGCTCAGGTTGAAGAGGTGCTCCATCACACCACACAGTTGGTCCGCGCAGGACCTGACGACCCTCGAGCTGATGCCATCTGGACCCGCTGCCTTCTTGGCTTTAATCCTCCTCAGTTCCCTCCTAACCTGGGTGGTTGAGAGAGACAGGCTGGAGCCTTGTGTTGAGTGTGTATTGGATGCTGTTGTTGGGGGTGGGGAGGAGTGAGCAGGGTGAATAGAGGAGGTGTGAAGTGTCTGAGGTGTCAGAGGTGGAACAGCAGCAGTGGGGGTGGGTGAGTCTGCAGCCGATGTTGGAGACTGCCTCATGGCTGAATCAAATCTGTTGAAGAAATGATTCAATTCATTTGCCCACCTCACATCCCTCCCAGGCAGAGAGTTCTGATGTTTGTGGCCTGAGATGGTTCTGAGGCCTCTCCAGACTTCACCAACATTGTTTTGCTGAAGCTGGTTCTCCATCTTCTGCCTGTAGCTGTCCTTCCCATTCCTTATCAGTCCCCTAAGCTCTCTCTGCACCCTTTTCAACTCCTCTTTGTCTCTGGATTTGAAGGCCCTCCTCTTCTGCTTGAGGACAGCTTTAATTTCTGAAGTAATCCAGGGTTTGTTGTTGGAGAAACACCGTACAGTCCTGGTAGGTACGGTGTTATCCACACAGAAATTAATATAGTCAGTAATGCATGTAGTAAGGCTGTCGATGTCCTCTCCGTGGTCGTCACAGATCACCTCCCACACAGTCGACTCAAAACAATCCTTAAGAGCCTCCTCGCTCTCCTCCGACCATCTCTGCACTGTGCGGGTGGCTGGTGGCTCCCTGCGCACTAAGGGCTCATACACAGGGACAAGGTGCACCAGGTTGTGATCAGATCTGCCTAGGGGAGGGAGAGGTGATGAACTGTATGCCTCTTCAGCATTGGCATACAGTAAGTCCAGTGTTTTATTGTCTCTGGTTGGGCAGGTCACATACTGGGTGAAGGTGGGCAGTGTGGAGTCCAGTGAGGCATGATTGAAGTCCCCTGATATTATGAGAAGGGCTCTCGGAGATTGTGTTTGCAGTCTGCTGACCACAGAGTGGAGAGAGTCACAGGCTGCATCCGCGTTGGCCGAGGGGGGGGACATACGCTGTTATCGCGATAACATGCGAGAATTCCCGGGGCAGGTAGTATGGACGCATGCTAACGGCTAACAGCTCAATGTCTCTGCTGCAGAGTTGTTCTTTTACAGTGATGTGCCCAGGGTTACACCATCTGTCATTCACAAACACTGCCAGTCCCCCTCCTTTCCTCTTACCGCTCTCTCTCGTCCTGTCCGCTCGCAGCATCTGGAATCCCGGTAGTGTCACGCTTGTGTCCGGAGTTAGCGGTGTTAGCCACGACTCCGTTAGCATCATGATGCTACATTGCCGGTACTCCCTCTGTGACCAGGTTAGCGACGTTAGCTCATCCATCTTATTGGGCAAAGATCGTACATTTCCAATAATTACAGAAGGAAGAGATGGTCGATAACGTCTCCTTCTCGGGCGACGGCGCTCCTTCCCAGCACGACACCCCCGTCTTTTCTTCCTCAGTTCACTGGGAATGTCGAGTCTGTCCGCCGGCAGTACCGCTGCAGGACGCAGCGCTAACAGCTGATCCCTACTGTAAACAAAGGATCCCTGCTCTGGGTCCCCAGACACGGGTGAAAAAAATAGAAAAAAACTAAGAAAAACAACCAGAACTAGCACAAAACGGTAGAACATGGTTGCAGAGTCTAATTACTAATACGTTAGTTATAAAAATTACTAGAAGAAAAAAGATAAGAAGGAAAGAAACTCAGAATGAGCAGAGCTGCTGTAACAGGCTGCCGCACACGGGGGCGCCGGAAAACTTGAAGATGTCTCTATGCTAAGGTTAACAATTAGGTTGTTAGCCTGATTTGACATTAAAGCTGTGTGTGGGGAGATGAGTCGTCAGAAAAAGCCAAAAAAGTCAAAGAACTCATTGAAGCTCCTTCACCACCGGGTGGTGGTGAATGAAAATCAACCATTGGTATCACAGCATAAATCAGGGCATCTCTGTTTTATTATAAAAACCTTAAACTGTGAAACAGTTCGGCATCCTAAACACGTGACGGTGATGTTGTTGCTAAAAATGCCTCTTCACTGTGGCAGCTCTGTCATTAAACATATTTTAAACATGACTTTGATGATACGGACCACAGCCAGCTGTGCCAGCAGGATGCTGCTCAGGTCCAAACTGCACACACAGCTACGACTGCAAGCAGCTCTTCTTATACCCAACTGAGAAAAACGTGATTGTTCAATCAGCGAATGCAAAGCCATTTAATTGATAAGCTCAGAGAAGTTGTTGTTGTTATTTTTGTTTACTTTGTGCTCAAAATACATCCATTAGCATGTTGAAAATATTCAATATTCACTCCCACTGAGGTTCATCGCTGACAGAGGAAAAGAGTCACAAAGGTGACAGAGCTGTCTGCAGCCTTTCCAGAGCCAGTGTTACATCTAACAGTGACAAGGACTGCAGTGTAAAGACAATTGTTTCATTTTGTAAGAAATCAGGTTGTTTGTGAAACTGTTCCTTTAACATAGCTTACGGCACTTTGTGTACAGCAAACTCTCTCATACAGTATAGTGTGCAGATACACGTTGTGTGTTTGAGATGCTCTTTGTGATTATTCTGTGAAGTGGGTTTCAGTATGTCTGTGGCTTCAGTTCACAGTGGGTGGGACAAGGAAGGGTTTAAAAAGGAGATTAACCAGCAGTGGTATCTTTACCCCATATTATTCGGAACCAGGATCATATTTTTAAAGGATTTGTTCTTTTGGATATAAAAGTGTCATTATGTGCACGCACTGGACATAATCAGAAAAGAAGCATTCACAACTGTAACCATGTCTGGAGCCAAGCCTGGAGCTGGACATGTAACGTGCCCCACTTTCCTCACATCCTGCTGCACCACTGCCTGCTGTTTCAGCCCATTCACCACCCCAGCATCCACCTGTATGCTCCTGGAGTTTTATGAGTAACATATTTGCAGGGAGTGATCCACCCGAAGACCAGGCACCGAGCTCAAACTGTGTTCTGCTGCTGTGATTAATCCGTGAAATTAACTTGGCTTTGTTGCATTTTATTCGTTTTTATTTTCTTTTTCAAGTTGATTTCTGTTGTAATTTCTGGATAAAAGGTAAAAGTATTACAATTTTTATATGAATAAAATATAGTAAAAATGTCCTGTGTTTGGTTTTCTCAGCTGAAGCAGACCTAGATGCTGTTTGTGAAGCCTGTCTACCCTACCTGAGCTCCAGACAACCCATCAGACTGCAAGAAGCCCGTTTAAGGTAAGTCTTTATTAAGGACCGCTGTAGTAAGTAACTCAATCTTTCATTTAGTTACTAATGTGTGTGAGTGTTACACACAGACAGAATGCCATAAATTAAAACTGTGCCATCCAGTTGACATTGTATTGCCATGTTGGTCATTAATAGCCACGTGACATGATTTATCAGTAAAATCTGAATTTAAATTGAATGCTTAACATCATATTTGGAGAGGTGCTGGGTGTTACACAACAAAATGTGACTTCAGGAGTCATTCATTGTCTCTGAACACTGAACATGAAACAAAGCACTGTGGCTATAGCTTTTGTTCCCTGAAGGAGAGGAACATGGGACCTGACAATTGAATACCTCAGGAATAATCAGGTTCCTGCATGTTCTGGGTAAAGACACCAGTATTCATGACTTTAACGTATATTACCTGTAATATAAGACTTTTAACCCTTTGCTGCAAACTTTACTAAATCAGTTTGTGGGCCTGATTTAAATATCACCCTCACTCATTTTGTCCCTTGAGAAAGGAACTTCCAGAAATACGCAGATGTAGTTCAGCAGTGGTGGCTAAAACCAACAGGAGCAGTTAGGCTAACTTCAGGTTGGCACACAACAGAGCTAACTAGCAATAGCTAGCAATCCCAACTTGGCAAAAGTGTTCCTAGCCATGTAAAGAGCATAAAAAGTGAGGAATGACTGTGATGATGAGTTTATATGTGGCATATCATCACAGGTCAGTTGCCTTACAGGCGTGAATAGAAGCGTCTTCAGGACACGTAGGGCTGTGATATCCCAATACTGTGTGTACGAATCTGAAAGGGAACTCATTTCACCTTTACACTGGCAGCTGATGCAAAATGTGTGCACTGTGAGAGCTACAGTAATGTAAAGGACAGATGGAAGCTGTGAATAAACAAAGTAAATGAATAAAAAAATAGCTCAGAATGCAGTATGCAAGCAGCCTTTAATAACTCACATCATTCTGAATTATTGATCTAAGTGTTTGGGTAGCAACATAGCAGCCACAAGTAAAAACACATGCTTTAATATACTTAAGTATTTTCCTGCTTGGAGGTGATTTAAAAAACAAACCTGAAGAGAAAGGCAGTGTTGAGTTAATGAGCTTATAGTTAAACTGTTGGTTTGCATGTTAAAGCCAGCAAAACTGGTTCAGTCTGTCACTTTGGATCATAGGAAGGTGTTTTCCATACAATAGATATTACATACAAAGCAAAACACAGCTCAGAGCTAATCCTATTCCTGTGTTTCTTTCCCTTTCCTGCACAGTGTGTTCCGACACTTAATCCAGGTGGATCCGGACACCTTCTGGTTTACTCTCAATGAGCTGCACTGCCGTCCTCTTACATCCCACACCACCCCGACCTCCTGCCGGTGCAGCTGAACGGTGCGGGCAGGCCGAGAGACGAGTTCTCGGACAACGTGTTCAAACTGCTCAAGGAGGAGTTTGGCTCCATTACTGAGACAGTTAACCAGCCAGTCAGCTAATGAGCTGCTGCTTGATGAAATTGACTCACCTCACAAACGGACGGCTTATTGAACCACGACTCCAACAGGTCAATTAGCTGAAAGAAATCTGTCAGCTGTGCCAAATAGTTGATCACCTAGCTCTGTGGAATCAAGAGCTACGCTGTCATTTACAAAATGTTACTTAGTCATCACCTTGATTATCTAACTTCCTAGCTTCTGCTAGCCCACAATTAGTACTTACTGTACATTAACATTAGGTGAAAATGGAGCGCTACTGAGTTATGTTTGATTAAAAAGAGAAAACAAAAACTACAGTATCTGATATTTTTGGCTCTTGCCTTATTTTCCCCAGGAGGGAATCACAGCAGATGAATCCAAACACATTTTTACATCATATGACCTTCTTGATGTAACCCTCTCATTTATCCAGGCTTGGCACCAGCAGTAAGAGTATATTAGCTTTGGAAGCCCTGGGGGTGGCTGTCTCCTCCACCAAGGAGTCATTAAAAAAAATACATGAAAATTGTATAAATATGGTTACAGCTGTTGATTGTTTGTTTTTTTCTAAAGTACAAGAGCCGGCATTGCCACATAAAAGATTTCATTTTTGCTTGATGCAATGATCATGATGCAATGTGCAGAAAGTTAAAAGATTAAAGCTAATAAAACAAATTTCATTTGATTCAATTTTATATGTGTGCATGAACTAAGGTGTAAAGCCCTTTGGTCAGCTGTATCGCCTTCAAACCTGCTATAGAAGTGACATTGGACAATGGAGAAAGGATAAATTGAACTCATTCATAACCATTCATGGCCAGCTTGATCCAAGCGGTCCTCAGTAGCCATGACAACGAAGACCTCCCACAAATCCTGCTGGGTGCAACCAAAAGGGTTTGTTGCACACCCCGCAACCAAATATAATCCTATAAGGGTATTTACTCACTTTATGTCACTTCCACAATGTTATTATATATAGTTGTTGTATATAGTTGTTTATGTTCTAGTCGATGACGTCGTGTAGCTACTTCTAATGACTTTTAGGAAAGTCAATAGCGATTTTCCTTACTGAGAAGCTGGCAACACTGTTTCAAGCAGACACACATTGCCAGGGTTGTGGTTGGCACGGCTGACTGGGAAACGCCAGGTCGTTGATTGATATCATGCCTTGTATGGTGTCAGGAAGAGACACACACACACACACGCTTAACCGTCACGTGGTTAAGTGAATTGTGTGTATCCTCTGTTGTCAATAAAAGAGTGAGGTGGACGCAGAGGAGTTGGAGTTGCTTGGACAGGCGAGTGGCAGCACTGCTCTCCGACGCTCCCCTTGCAAGTAAAACGTACTGAGGTGTCTGTGTGGTTGCTTTCAGTAACAGTTTCTGTTTACCAGCAGGGTTGACTTAAACCCAACAGAATCATTGTAAATTACTTCTGATGTTTAAGGAAATATCTACACAGGTATGCAGAAACCCACTTTTACTAACAATCACTTGTATAGGAATTTCTTTCACCTATGTGTTAATCACGTTATTGTAATGCCTTGGTGATTTTAGCATGTCTGACACTCATACTTAAGACAAATGGTAGGGGGTGTAGTAGGATGTTGGGGGAAACAGGAACTCCAGAGGACCAGTCTTTTGTCTCTGCAAGGACTCTGGGAGGTAGCAAGGGAGTGTGAACCTTAAGGTGTGAAACAGCTGTGTACTGCCTTTTGTTCCTGGAGAAGGTATTTAACTGAGAGCCACACTACTCTCAGTGAGACTCTGCTGACCCTGCCCCGTGGTCATGTAGGCTCTCCATCAAGCTTGGTTGTCTGTTCTGTGTGTTTTGATTAAAGAATGTTAGCTACTGCTCACCGCTCATCTGCAGGCTTTATTTAAGTGGAAAACTTCCACAACAGAATGGCGCTGCGAGCAGGGTGGTCCGTGTGGTCGCTGAACAACGGTTCCGTGGACGGGCTGATCACCCCTGCCTTAGGGAAAAGGTACCTTTGTCCTACCGGCTGTTGAAGCAAAGGAAATGGAGGAGTCACGGAGCCGCGTGTTTCAGCAACCACCGAGACCATCGATTTTGAGGGGACTCCTGCTGATGGGTGAGTTGTAGCTAACTTGTATACAGTCATGGGGAGTTTTTTGTCTGGCCGAGGGGGGGAACGCTGGCCGCCCCCGGAGTTCGAGTCTCCGGGAGGAAATCCTGGTGGTTTGAGGCCCCAGGCTTGTGTTGGGTACGGTCCATCACAAGGACATTGGCTCAAGTGCGCTGTTGGGGAGAAGCCGGCCCAGACCTGTGTTCGATCCAATTACGCCACAGGGACAGCGGTTCGGGTACACTGTCGGAGTCCATTTCTGCATACTATAGTGCGCAGAGTGGCGGTGTTCGTTCCTTGGTCCGTAGAAGGCAAGGGCCTCACGGGGGACGCCTCGTGTAGTAAAATGGGATCTAGATCCAGTAGAGCGGCAGACGTTCCACCAGGCGGCCAGGGACAAAACTCAATGTGTGACTGTATGGTAAGAACTGAGTAAATGTGTGGTGTGTAAGATTGCAGAGAATGGTTGTGTGGGAAAAGTTGATGTGTGTGTAAAAAAAAAAAAAAAAAACAGTGAAAAATGGGAACAAAAACAAGAAAAGGAAAAAAAAAAAGAGAGGAGTGTAGAAATGTGTGTAAAAATTGTTTCCAACTAGCGGGAGAGGGTGGTACTGCAGGCCACCAGCTCCCCTAGGGTGGACACACAAGAATTTCGCAGACTTGTTGATGAAAATAAGCAAAAAAGGAAAATAAGCAAAAATAGGAAGAGGGTTTGGTGATTTTCAGTGTAGAACAACTACAATCTTTCTGGGTTTTTAAGAAAGGGGACTTCATAACCAATGAGGGGAGACGTGTTTCTTTAAGCAGTGATAAGAATGATCAAAATGTCTCAGTGTGTCACTTGCAGGTGAAGAACAGATCCTGATCAATTTTCCACGTGCAGCAGTCGGAAGAAAATTGTAGGTTAACATCATTTAGAAACACTCAAGCCAAGTTTTGGCTGAATTGTTTTACAGCTTAACTTCCATGTGTTTGTCACCCTGAGAACACAAGCTCCAAGAATCTCTCCCTGAAGACAAGAAATGCAGTTCCAGAACAACGAGATGGATATCAAGAGCTCACAGCAGGGTCCTGAGCAGTGAAGAAAAGTTGCAGCAGCAGCTGTGCAAGACAGCGACAGCAAGGAGAAAAATGGCATCATCATGACTGGATGGATGGATGTGCATTTCCAACGAGCTGCAACTTTACTGTGTGTGAATGGACCTTTGAAAAGACTGTCTGAGTTGGACATTTGCCACTTTTGGAGCAAAATGGCAAGATGAGACAGTGGAAAACACAGGACAAAGCTGAAAGACAACTGACTCTCACTGGACTGCTGCAAGGGAGGAGAGATGAGATGAGACCACAGTGGAAGGAGCAGGGGAGAACATGGAGAACATGGCTGTTTTAGTGTGGGAACTGAAATTTGGGTTTAGGAAACTGGGAAGAAAAACGACTTCCTTGCGTGGAGAATTGAAAAGTGTCTGGAGCACCGCAAAGAGGAGAGGTACACAAAAATTACACAAACAGAAAAATGCATCAATGAAGCTCATGAAGACCAAATAGCATTTTAAGCATGCATTGCTGTTACCATCATCTTGTCCGGTTCACTTAGTGGGTTAAGAAGTGATACATAGACTAGTGAACTAGTATTATTTTTGGGGAAGGATGATTGAATCATAGCAGGGGTGAACAGAGTGCTGCAGGGGGGTCAGATGAGTCGAGACTAATAGATTATTGAGTTTGTTGTTTCTGATGTGTGGGGGAGGTCTTATCATGACACACATCTGGTTACATGGGGGGAAACAAAACTCATTATCTAATAGAATATTGCTGTTGTGTGAGGTGTGTGACTGGTGAATGAAAGTTTTGGGGATTTACTTGGCTGATGCATTTTCTTTGCATTTTCTTTTGGTACCACTTTGAAACTGCCAATTAGTTTTGTTTTGATCTATCATTCTAAGAGAGTATGCTTAGACAACTTCTAAAAAGAGGCCTTCATATTGTTTTGATTTTTAACAGTGCACTGAGATTTTTGTTTGGCAGTTTTCTCTTTTTCAAGCAGGCCTGCAATATCAGGATCGAAAGCGCTACACAACATGTTGAACAATCGCAAGTGAGTTTCTCCAAAAATTAGAATGGGAAAGCCACTTATTTGGGACAATCAGAAAACAAGTCCCTGCCAAAAAGGATTCGGCGAGGTAATCCAGTCTAAATTATTTTTTTCTTTTTTTGAAATGGCGTCATTGCTGGCAGTAGAAACTTATTGCGTCACGAGGTTCTACTGTCAGCAAATAAAAAATGGGGGCTGACTGGACTGACAAAGCTTGACTGACTTGACACCAGTATGCAAGATTGCACCTCCACCTTGACCTGACAAAAGGGTGGATGTATGTATGTATGTTTCTTTTTACAGGAGCAGAAAGGTGACAGCAACAGGTTGCATGACCTTTGGGCCGTGCTGACTTAACCTTTTAACTGCCACTTTCTGTGTCTTTGTGAATTTACCAGCAGTGTGTTATTCATGACCTTGTATTGTTTACAGTGCAGAGGTCACTGTGAGAAAGTGTGCATACAGATGCGCTGCGCTAACATCTATTTTTCCACAGCAGAGGGCTAATCATATGATCCAATCACATGATTTACAGCAGGACACATCGCTGGCTAATGTTTTACCTTTTCTTAAGACAGGGCCTGGAGTGAAGCTACTTCAGGGGAGAATCCCTGGGAATCTTTAAGAGACAATGCATAACTTCATTGTGCATGTCTAATTGTGCTAAGCTGACATAGGGCAAAAGAGGGTTTTCCGTGGAAGCTTTCATTTTTAAATTGCAGGGACCGTGACATGAGAGATATGGAAGAAGAGACTGAAGTGCAGATCCAGACCACGACTGGGAGAGAACGCTTCAACAGGACCAGTGAGAAGCAGGGACCATCTGCAGGACAGCAGACAAACGACAGTGGGCTGCACCACTGGGCTTCCAAAGGATTGTCACGAGGAGATTTTGAACAGCAAAATCTTAAAATAAAATGAAAGGTTTCTACGTTGACGTTGAGGAAGACAACTAAGGTGTACGACGTGCTCTGCCTTAAATCTACAGCCACGTTGGAACGGAAATTGAGGGATGGAGAGAGCATGCCAAGCTCCAAAAGTGACAGCGCAAGGAAGATCAGCGTTGGAATTATGACTCTGTAAATGGCACAGACACCAGGAGCCATGATCGGGACATGGGAATGACCATCTAATGCTTTTTCACTTTGCCATGCAAAGTACTTTGACACTCTGGAGAAGACCTTTCCTCTGTATCATTGTTGTTGCCATTTGCATGTGAGAGCTTAGATTGGGGGGAAGATTAAAGATGAACAAAGGGTGGTGGGAGAACAGTGAAGTGAGGATACACAGTGTGAAACTCCTTTAAGTGTACAATAATGTTGATGTGATGTACAGAATGTCAGGAAAGAAATTCTGGTTTTAATGTGATTCTTGATTTAAGAATCAAAGGGTGGGATTGTAATGGAATTTCTTTCACTTATGTATTATCACATTATGTTATTGTAATGCCTCGGTGCCACTGATTTTTAACATGTCTCACACCAATACTGTAAGACAAATGGTGGGGGTCTATTTAGGAAGTTGGGGGAAGCAGACAGCTCCACAGGAGGGAATCTTTTGTCTCTTCAAGGACTCTGGGAGGTAGCAAGGGAGTGTGAACCTTAAGGTGTGAAACAGCTGTACTGCCTTTTGTTCCTGGAGAAGGTATTTAACTGAGAGCCATGCTAGGCTCAGTGAGACTCTGCTGACCTGCCCCGTGGTCATGCAGGCTCTCCACAAGCTTGGTTTTCTGTTCTGTGTGTTTTGATTAAAGAATGTTAGCTACCGCTCATCTGCAGGCTTTATTTAATGGAAAACTTCCACAACACACTCCTGTATATTGTAATCTTAGATTGTGATTCTTTCTCCAACTTTATCAGGTCAGATGGATAATATATGAGTAGAAAAACCTTTCTACAAAGAATAAGCCATTCCAGATGAAAATAGCATAGCTCAGGTTTTCTGCAACTGCATTTCAGAAACTGAAAAGCATTGTTCTCATCAGAGGAAGCATTACATTGAGAAAGTTTGGGGTCTTGAGCAATGACTTTTTGGGGTTCAAAGGGATGAAAAGCTGCTGGAGTGTGTGCTAATTCTATTCTAATCTTTATTTATAAAGCACTTTTCATACAAAACAAACTGTAGCACAAAGTGCTTTACATGGTTAAAAGCAGCCCAGCCCACCCTCCCACTCACTCCCCACACTCTCATTAACAGAAATGATCTTGTAATGTGGGCCCGCCCTCTGGTCTTCGTCAGCACACGAGCTGCAGAGTTTTGCAAAAGTTGCAAAGGTGAGATATTCTTTTTGGGGAGACCAGCGAGCAGGGCATTACAGTAATCAATGCGACTGGTAATAAAAGCATGCATCAATATCTCCGTGTTGGCCCGAGAGAGAATAGGGTGGACTCTGGCTATATTTTTTAGATGATAAAATCCAATTTTGGTTACGTGTTTAATATGTGGGATAAAACCAAGCTCAGAGTCAAAAATAACACCCAAGTTTTTCACTTGTAGTGAAGGGCATAGTGAAAATGCCTGTAATTTAGACAAGAGTTTCTCTCTCTGAGCCTCAGGACCGATGATTAAAACTTCAGTCTTGTCCTGGTTAAGCTGTAAAAAGTTTTCTGCCATCCAAGATTTATATCTAGAATACAGTTAAAAAGGGCATCCATTGGTCTGGTGTCATCAGGAGACACGGAGATGTACAGCTGAGTGTCATCAGCGTAACTGTGGAAGTTCACTCCATGCCTCCTGATGATACCGCCAAGAGGGAGCATATACAAATTAAAAAGTACAGGGCCTAAAACCGACCCTTGGGGCACACCACATGTCATTTTATGGATCTTAGAGGAGCATGTGTCCATACACACCATAAAAGTTCTGTCTGAGAGATAGAACTAATGTCTATAGAAAAAGGTTTTATACAACTGGACGTGTCACTCTCTTTTCAGGAAAGTGAAAATTTGATCTAATCATATTAGAAATGTTGTGTTTCAGACACAGATGTTGCTAGATTTACTATTTTTTGTAACGAGTATAATATTTTGTATAAGGATAAGGGTGTTTATGTATGAAACTGGAACAAAAAGTGAAGATTTCTTATACCTGGGCGATCGTGGCTCAAGAGTTGGGAGTTCGCCTTGTAATCGGAAGGTTGCCGGTTCGAGCCCCGGCTTGGACAGTCTCGGTCGTTGTGTCCTGGGCAAGCCACTTCACCCGTTGCCTACTGGTGGTGGTCAGAGGGCCCGGTGGCGCCAGTGTCCGGCAGCCTCGCCTCTGTCAGTGCGCCCCAGGTGGCTGTGGCTACTATGTAGCTTGCCATCACCAGTGTGTGAATGTGTGTGTGAATGGTGGATGTCTGCATATGTAAAGCGCTTTGGGTCCTTAGGACTAGTAAAGCGCTATATAAATACAGGCCATTTACCATTTACCGTGGTGTGTAACTCCCTACAAACAAAAGTGCAAACTGGGTCCAGTTATGTCTTGATGCATGCTCAATCATCCAGGTAACTAAATCCCAAAAGGTTCATTCTGTTAGATAAGATAAGACTTTATTGATCCTACGGCGGGGAAATTTTTGTGTTTCCTCAGCTCAGGTACAGATAGCAGAAGGAAAATACAGAAAATACAAACAAATATAAAACATAGAATAGAATAGAATAGAATAGAATAGAATAGAATAGAATACACCTTTATAATCCCACAGATTAGAAATTTTGGTGTTACAGAGCTCTTACAGAAAAGGAAAATAAAATATAAAAGGAAGACACAGGGTGGTCCTATGAACGTAAGCAACCAAAGTTCGTATATACAGGTAACAATGTACAGAATATGTATAGAAAAATTGAGAAAATTGTACGGAGATATGTATAAAATGTAGAGTAAACTAACAAGCTGGTGAGTAAGATGACCAAAGGAATGTTAAGCTGCATTATAGAGTCTGACAGCTGCTGGTAAGAATGACCTGCGGTAGCGCTCAGACAGAGCTGGCCCTCCTGACCAGCTTGTTGAGTTTCCCCCTGTCCCTCTCTGCCATTCCACCACTCCAGCAGACCACAGCATAGAAAACAGCAGACGCCACCACAGTGTCATAAAATGTCCTGAGGAGTGTCCTGTTCACTCAAAGGATCTCAGCCGCCGTAGCAGGTGGAGACGACTTAGACCCAGTAGAGTGGTTGAAGGAAAAGGAAAAGGGGGACAGGTGAGGTGCATTTCATGTCCCGTGCTGTGGGGGGTTGCAGAGAGGTGTGACGAGCTCTGGTGGATGGGGGAGGGAAGGGCTACTGAATCAAACCTGTTAAAAAACTGGTTCAATCTGTTAGCCAGAACCTGGTCTCCAGACTCTGGACCCCCTCCGCTCACAGTGCTCGTCCAGTGATGGTGTTCAGTCCTCTCCACACACCTCTGGTGTTGCTCTGCTGGAGCTGCTCCTCCACCTTCTTCCTAAAAGGAAGCATTACATTAGAAAATAAAATACTTGTTTTATATTTGTTTGTATTTTTGTAAGATATACAATACATACACGGAGTTTATCTGACGTAGTGTTCAGTGTCATCCAAGTGACTCTAGAGGATGAAAGCTGCTGGAGTGTGTGCTAATGTCTATAGCAGGGGTGTCCAAACTACGGCCCGTGGTCCATTTCTAATTGGCCCGCAAGAAATGTTATAAATAGAATAGAATATGGCCCGCACTTCAACTTTTGCTTGAGTGTAATGCACTTCTTAGTTTTAACACCAGGGGAAGCTGCTGTTGATCAAGGCAGTTGCTCCACCAAAAAGGACAATCCTAGAAGAAATTTACCCCAAGTTACTGAACATGGCAGAACCAAAGAAGCGAAAGGTAGAAAGTGTGTGCAGAAAATTTCAGACACGGTGGGAGAGTGAATATTTCTTCAAAGAATTCAAGGGAAGTGTCTGTTGATCTGCACTGAAACTGTGCAGTTATGAAAGAGTGTAATGTACGACATCATTATGAAACCAAACATCAGGTCTATGCATCCTACACTGGTGCTGAGCGAGAGCAGAAAGTAAAGCAAATGGTAGCTGTCCTGCAGGGTCAGCAACAGTATTTTTTGTGCTCAAAAAGTCAGGAAAAGCTACAATAGCCAGCTATGAGGTGGCCCAACCCTCGCAAGACGTGGAGTTACAGAGGAGCTGCTCGATCTTAAGAGTCTAAAAGGCACAACAACAGGTATGGATACTTTTGAAGCTGCGTCAGACTCAACTGACAAAATGGGACTTAAATGGACAAGCTGTGTGAAGATACAACAGACGGGCTCCAGCTATGGCGGGTGCACACAAGGAATGGCGTCTAGATGTGCGCTGAGGTGAAAGAGGCTGGAGGTGAGGCTGTTGAAATGCACCTACTGTTCACCAAGAAGCCCTTTGTGCCAAGACAGTCAATCTTGGAGATTAATGAACACTATTGTAAAAACTGTCAACATAATTCGAGCAAGTGGACTGTACCACGGAGAATTCAGGCTTTCCTTTCTGATCGGTGCTGAATATGGGGATCTACTCTACTACTCTACGCGCTGGCTAAGCCGCGGTGCTGCTGAAGCGTCTTTACTCCCTGAGATCAGAAATTGACCATTTTTGAAAGAGAAGGACCGACCTCTTCATGAGCTGAATGACCCTCTATGGTTGGCAGACCTTGCATTTTTAGTTGATCTTACTGATCATTTAACCACCCTGAACAAGAGCCTACAAGGGAAAGAGCAGCTTGTACCACAACTTTATGCGCACATGAAAGCATTTTGTGTGAAGCTCAATCTCTTTAAGACACAACTGCGCAACTTCAACGTTGTGCACTTCCCCACACTGTCCAAGACCAGAACTGCTTATCCACAGGCCAACCTTTCTGCTAAAAAAGGGAAATATGTGTCTGTGATTACATGTCTCGAAACAGAATTCAGACAGCGCTTCCAGGATTTTTCTGCCAGTTCTACAGGAGCTTGGAAAAGGAAAAGTGTCCTCTGATGAGACGCCACGTGAAAAAATGATCAGTCTATTTGGCTCAGATTTGCTCCTTGGTCAAATGACATTTGTCCGGATTTTTGGCACAAGTGGTGTCAGATCAGCAAAAGTAAAACGAAAACAAAAATGGGTACATTTTCAAATCCTTTTTTATGGACAGAATCGTCCTGTTGGACACAAGAAGCAGACTCCAAAAAACTTTGAGACTCTGCAGAAGTCTGATTAGGCTGCTGTTTATCCAACTGGCTCACTGTGGTTTTTATGAAGTCATCTGTAATGTGTCACCTTTCTGTAGAATGAAGAAGTGCTTCCCTTCTTTTAAAGAAATACAGGCTTACAAAGATCCTCTAAACATGTTTCTGAAATAATCCTAAACACAATCATTAAATCAAAACTGCAAGAAACAATTTATTTAATCACTCTTCTTCACTTAATTCCTAACTTAGTAAAAAACAAAACAAAACAAAAAATAGACAAAAACTCTTCTGCTGTCTCACCCTGTCAGTGTTCATGCTGTTGCAAGAACAGGTGGAGGTGCAGGTGGAACTTTGACTTCACTGTGGTTTCTATGTGCAGGCAGGAGTGTGACATTCAGAACAGCAGAGGATTGGGTGCGCGGTGACTCCTGCTGCGACGCCCCGTCTGAGTGTCCTGAGCTCCTGGTCCTCAGCAGACGGCCCACACACTCATTTATCACCATGTCTTTATCCTGCCTGTAAGAAAGCAAAGACAAGGCTAACATTACAAACAGCCAGCAACCAATCCCTTTTACTCCACCGCCAAAAACCAGTGAGAAACACTAGCTAGTATTAACTTGGAATCAAAGTCCACTAGGGCTGCCACAAACAATTATTTTGATAGTCAACTAGTCACCGATTATTTTTGCGATTAGTCGACTAATCGGATCATGCATCCATTGGACGTAAAACGTAAGCTTATTGCACCAGCAGCATCTGCTCTTATATAACATTAGCTTACAGTTTTAAGTGTTTAGGGCAGGGTGCCCAATCCTAGTCCTCGAGAGCTACTGTCCTGCAGCTTTTAGATTCATCCTTGTTCCAACACACCTGAATCAAATGAATGTCTTGTTATCAGGCCTTTGCCAAACTTGATGACATGCTGAAGAGGTCATCAAACCATTTGATTCAGCTATGTTGGAGTAGGGATGCATCTAAAAGCTGCAGGACAGTAGCTCTCGAGGACTAGGATTGGGCACCCCTGGTTTAGGGTATGTGCTAACTAAAAATAAAGACAAGATGATAGTTTATTAAATTTAATGAGATTTACAGATTGTTTCGGTAAAGTTTAATAAACTCCTTGCTATCTAAAATATAACGGGACACCGGAGTATATTCTGAACATCTCACACTTCTGATAATCAGTTGTCTGCTTGACGTTTATTCGGCCGTGTATGAACTATAACTTTAATCTCAGCAAACCGATTTACTCAGGAACAAATAAAATACTAAAAAAAAAGGCCAAACAATAACATTTTTAAGTTATCTAACTGACTTATATATGTTAACCTGAGTAGCGAAAGACGGTGGTGCGTTTGAAAACGATTTGCCTGGAGTCCGGTGTTCTCACGGGCTCTAGTGAGCCTTGCCCCGGCTAGCTATGGAGCTAGTGGGTAACAGACGTCTCCGAAAATGTCGGAGCGCTTTTGAAAATATGCGGTGTCTTGATAAACTGAGCAGATATTTGAGGTTTACACAGCTACATTCTCGCCTGAAAATATGTTAAACGTTTATTTGTGACCCAGAAAGATTAATAAGAGTAATATTAAACTAACTAGCTGCCGCCATTGTTGAAAACTGAGCAGGGCCGCGCTATGAATTCTGGGACACTGCTTCTTCGGAGTGTAACGGCAGCTGGCATCCTTGTACATGCAGTGCTGCCATCTTCTGTTTCAGTCCGTTATTACACTCTTAAATCCTACTACTTATTCCTGCGTCTTTTGTGATCTTACAAAGCTCAAACCACGCGTCGACTATTAAATCAGTCGTGACTGTAATCGTGACTAGTCGACTAATCGTGGCAGCCCTATTCAGCAACAAAGACGCATCAAAAAAGTCACGGCCATCAGAGCAACATCAGAGAAACAATAAAGTCTAACCATGGAAGGTATATAGAAATATGCATAAAGACACAAAAACAAAGAACATCGACAATGAGCACCTTCGTTTTGCTGAAAGTGATATAGCTTTCTCTTCCCATCAACTGAAACCACCAACATTTCAGGTGTGCATGCTGGGCAGCTGAAGCTGACATCACAGCACAGCTGCTCTTCCTCATCAAGAAAGCTGTGCTGCAGTGCAATCAACTATTACATTTAGGCAAAGATTACTTTTCATCCCTAAATGATTGACGGTCAGAAACTCTGACCTTGTCTCTACAGACAGCAGAGCTGCTGCCTTCCTGTGGGTAGGAGTTCATTTTTACCCATCACCCAGTTAAATTTCACTGGGTCTGTCTCATTTATAATGCTACTAAAGATGTTTGAAAGGGTTTCCCAGATATGGGTTATTTCTAGTCCCAGATTAAAAGAATAATTCAGTGAAGACCTCCATTTAAACAACTTTAAGCCTAGCACTAGGCTTAATCCATGTCTGGGAAACTGCAGCATTATCCATGGAGGCATGAGCATTTAGCATAATATAGACAACAACCTCTTTAACTTACCCTAAAATCTGACTTGACTAACTCCAAGAAGGGAAACCCTGCTTTTACTGTCCAGGAAATGGAGATCAGTCACCCAGTGCAAGTGCAACTGTCATTTAAACTCAGTCTACAGTCAGACCAAAAGCCACCTCGCCAAATGTATTTACACAGCTGTGTGGCCAAAGGCAGGGGGCAGCTTGGGTACGGCTGTAAACATTAGCCTCTTTAACTGCAGCTGAACGCCATCCCTCATTGTCTGCTACTTACAATGCAGTTAGAAAACAAGATCTACGGGTTTTCCTAATATCATTCACCACTGAAAAATATTTTGGTCTGTTAGATATTTCAGCAGCATACACAATTTACATCCAATACTGCAACAAGCTTACTTACCAGCATTTTTTTTTATCAGATAAACTCAAATGAAACAAGTTGGTTAATTGGAAACAATTTCAACTTTCAAATCATGTCACTCTGTGTTTATTGGAAAGGAGATTAAAATGCATGATAGGCTGAACCCACCCGAGGGACTCATAAAGTTTGATCTATGAATTCCTGATACATTTTTGCTTTATAGAGGCAGAAATGTTGACCATGAAAGCTTTTTGTAGTGAACTATGCTGCTTTCACCTACAAAGCATCCAGAGCACACAGTACATGTTGCTATAAGCTACACCACATAGCTGCTACAATTTAAACACACCCACAATTTGTGTATAATCGCTATCGCCAACTATGTCTCAAGAGCATATGACCTGTTGATAAAACTCACTGTTATGAAGATAGATTGGTTCCAGTGTCTTCATGAAACGCTGCCTTTATCCATCTTCTGGGGCGTGCCTGCAGTGGACTTGTGAACAGTTCCTTGTGAGGGAGCTGCTGGTGGAGCTCACAAGGTCCTCCTTCATTCCTACCATGAGCTTCAGTCTTCCTGATCTTTCTCAAACACGCCTCTCTCAGTGGGTCAACAGAACATCTGGCACAGGACAGCTGTGATGAAAGAAAAGGAAGAGGTTTCTCCAAACCTCTGGACCAAGGAAACCCAGCTGGGTCCTGATGGTCTCCCACACTACTTTCACCCCGGGTGGACGTAGCTGTCGATAATAATCGGCACTCTGTTCACTGTTAGGAAAGGAAAAGAACAAGTTACACTACAGTACTGATACCTTCTGCTGCTCTTTTCAAACTTGCCACCTTACCAGGCTGTAGAGTGCTCTGAACACTTAAACACTTTGAAATCCATTACACACTCTCACAGTCTTAGGTGAAAATCTCCAAGGACAGCATTACACTTTTGCTATGAACAGTAACTCTGGAGCTCTGTGGAGTGTGCAGATGATCTCATTACTGTCTAAAAATGGATAACAAAACCGAAGGAGTGCCGAATCATTGACAAATACAGAGTAACAGGTGTGCAGCATGGCTAACTAGGTAGCAACAAGCCTCTAACACAGCAGCGTGTATGCTAGCGGCTAATCTAGCGAAGAAATGAACAGAGTGCTTTTAGGTGTTGTAGAAGGATAAGATGATAAGCTGTGTGTCTTTTTCAGAATGACCTGCTTGTATTTACCTTCATTGATGAGTGGGACTAGGTAGGTGTGCTGAAAAGAGGCCAAAAAGCTGAGGCTGAAGAGCGTGGTGTAAAGCTAGTGGCGCCGCCAGCAGGTTTCCAAGCAGGGATTCCTGGTAGCAGGAAGGCTTTGGCTTGGTACGCCGTCCAACATTGGCAGTCCCATTTTGTGAAAGGCAATGGAAAACTAGCTAGGTTTCCATGTGTAATTTGTGTGCAACAATATTGCACAAGAAACTTAATAGCTCATTTAGAGAACCCCTGCCCCGCCCCGCCCCAAAAAACCAAGTGTTGAAGAACAGAAGATAAATGTCCTTTTTTTTCAGTTCTCCCTGGCCGGTCGCTTGGCGTAAGACGTGTGACGGAGCGCTCCGGTGCAGAGCGTCCCGAGTTCGACTCACGGACTCGCTGCCACGGCCCTGCCTTGGGGACGGGGAGACGCCAAGTTGCGTCTCCCTTTTTCCTGCTCTCCACAACTCCTCCGCATGCTATACATCTCTTTTATTCATCATGTTTGTAAGACAGCTAACTAAGAATATCTGACTTTTAAAGAATATTAACTAACACGTGTGAAATGTATTGTTTTTTTCTTAATATGTCACATTGCCTGTGTGACTGAAAGGTAGTTTTTAGGTAGTGTTACTTCTATTTTTCTTAATATCACAGGTAACTATTTAAATGACTTACATATTTTTCTCAAGCTCTAGCTCGACATGCAGGACAAAGGTAAGTCCGTACTTAATGTCAACACAAATATTTAGAAAAGTTTTAAAAATGATGTAGTGAACTGACTGTAGTCTCTTGTTTTTACATTAGGTATAGCCTGTGGCTGAGGGATCAGAGGTGAGGTAAAAACACATAACAGAAGAAAAGTAAATTGAACAACTCGGTGATCTGTGAATTCATGCTTTTCTTTTTGTCTTTTTGTCTTCAGGTGCTTTACACTTGTCCTCTCCAGCATTCAGCACTTCAGACACTCAACGTCCAAGACGGAGCTAACAAAGAGAGATACTCCACCCAGAAGACAGCCTTACCCAGCCCGATGAGAAGGATGGATGACCAAATGACAAACTGGAGAGTGGTGCTGTGTTCCAGCTATGTAAGTTATCACCTCACATTGGCTACAAACTGTCTTGAAGACTAAATCCTTCCAATAGCTGGTATAAATCATCGTCCTACAGTACTGTAGGTTTAAGTTTATTTATAGTTATTGTGTGTATATGTTGAGTTTAAAATTGCATTTTAACAACATGCTGCAGCTACCAACAATGGAAATGCTGTTTTGTGTTAAAATGATGTCTTTGGTGTGTTATTGCTTTGCAGGGAAGCTGAGAGTGGACAGAGCTGCACAGAGGACCAACGATCCACTCTCAGCACTTCATACCTGACTGGCCACAGCACCACCCTCCTCCCCCAGGGTGAGGGGGTCCTGACCCCGCCTGCACAGAGGGAGTTGTGAACATGCACTTCTGTGTCGGTGGTTTAGGAGCCTCCTCACACACACACGGATGAAGCCTGTCACTGGAAGATGTCTCCATTGCATCAGCAGGACGTAAGCATTTGTACAATATTGCAGTTTGTGATGTTTTATACATGTTTTTATTGCTTCATTTCAAACTAGGAGATATAAAATAAACCAGTTTTCATAATATTTTCTGTGCATTTAGTTGTTTTCTTAATAAGTTATTCAGAACATCATTGCAACCTGTCAGCTTTTTATTGAGGATGTAGAAAGTTGCCGGTGGCCCGAGTGTGTACAGTGGGTGTTGTTTTGTCACATGGTGAAAGTGACCTCATGGGGAGCAAAAAGAACAACTGAACAATTTGGGATTCACAGACTTTGGTAATCGTTAAAAAATGAAGAAAAATTGTTCTGTGTGAACAAGAAGCTCAAATATAAACCATCCTGACACACTGACACAAATGATCTGCTATCAGTGTTTTCATGAGCCTGGGTGAAGCTATTTGCATGAGTTTAACCTCCCTGTCAAAAACTTGCATGACTCTGTTAGTACTGTAGCTTTCTCCTGTTTATTTATTCATTTGCTTATTGTAGAAGATTAATACGTTCAACAACCGATTCTTACGTGGCCTGAATGTTTGAATGTTTGCAGTTTCAGGTCCTACTGATCAGTTTTAAGTATTGGAGAAAGTGAGCAGCAATTTAATCAAATCCTGGATGAAATGGGACAAAAGGGTAATGTGACAGCCACATTAGTTCCCTTCCCTCGTTTAACAATGTGTAAGCAGACTGCTTTAACCTGCAATTTACTGCATGTTGTTAGGCTGCATGGTGCAACCACAGTCTGCTAACCACCCGTGGTGATCGAAGGTTTTGAGCTCTTGCTCGAGCTACTGATGAAGCTTTATCAATGCTTGTTAAGTTTCCCAACCACATTTCATCCCGATGGTCCAAGGCTTACATCTTTATGCTCACAAATGTACTTCTGTAATTAATCAGTAACCAATTTATTACTTTAAGTTACAGTTTGAGGGGCATTAATGAGCATAAATTAGATTTAACTGGATTATGTGTTTAGGTCAAGAGACACAGACCTTCATCTTTAAGAGGCTCTTCTTAAATGTCTGATCATGTTTGTGTTTGTCTGCAGCATCACTGCAGCAGAGAGGGTATAACACAAGGCCACAGTCATGTGGTATTCTGTCCTGCTATTAAGTGAATAAAATACTGAAAAAAACATCTAGACACTAAATACAGTCACTGGCCACTTCATTAGTTACACCTTGCCAGTACTGTTTTGGACCTTCTTTACCTTCAGAACTGCCTTAATTCTTTGTGGCACAGATTCAACAAAGACCTGGAAAGATTCCTCGCAGATTTAGTTTCACATTGACATGATAGCATCACACAGTTGCTTCAGATTTGTCGGCTTTGCATCCATGTTGCAAATCTCCTGATCCACCACATACCAAAGATAATCTGCTGGATTGACATCCGTTATAAGATGAGTATACTGTGGTCATAAAACGATGACATGGTCAGCAGCACAGCTCAGGGAGGTTGTACCTCTGGAGAGGCCTCTTCCTACACCTGAAGTTTTTACCAGTGAAAAGAACGGAGGTTTCCTCATACAGTGTTTCATCAACAGAGGAGAATTTGTTCCTCAGACTGTGCAAAAATTGCATTCATGGTTATCCTGCTGCGAGGGTGAGCTCTGAGATGGGCCCAAGCCATGCTTCCTCCTCAGCAGTCTTTATTTAACCTGATATGTCAAACCCAATAATTGTGGAAGACTCCTCTGACTCTGGAGAAGCAGTTCTGCTTTTTTTTTTTTAATGAGCAGTAATGATACTTGTAATAAATGTAGCCTTTCTGCAGCTCTGGAGGCCTGGATTGCTGAATTGAACACTGGAAATCCACCCTTGAAAACCCGTAGCTGGTCAGGCCCCTGTAGCCGGAGCAGTGGAAGGTGGCGTAGGCCCTGCTAACTGTCTCCCAGCAGGTAATCCTGAGCAGACGGGAAAACATGATGGCTGGGTGACGGTCAGGAGGAAGCATAAACAGAAGCCTGATGCACCACCAACCTGTTCATGTGTCTAACTGTTTTCCCCACTCAGCGACACACCCGCCAGGGATCAAACTCTGGTAATTGGTGATTCTTTTCTGAGACACGTGAAGACAGCAGCAACCATAGTCAATTGTCTTCCAGGGCCAGAGCAGGCGACACTGAGGGAAATTTAAAACTGCTGGCTGACGGTAAACCTGAATTCAGTAAAAATATAATTCACATCAGCATAATGACACCCGGTTACATCAATCAGAGGTCACTAAAATCAATATTGAATCAGTGTGTAACTTTGCAAACACAATGTCAGACTCTGTAGTCCCCTCCCCAATCAGACCAGGAGTGACATGTTTAGCTGCATGTTCTCCTTAAATTGCTGGCTGTCTGACTGGTGTCCAAGAAATGATGTGGGCTTGATAGATAATTGGGAAACTTTCTGGAGGAAACCTGGTCTGGTTGGGAGACAATCCCACTTTGGATGAAGCAGCTCTTATTTCTAGAAATCTGGCAAATTTATGAAATCCCCTGAAACATGATTATCCAGTGTTAGGACATGTAAGCAGAGTTCAGTCTCACACACCTCTGCAGCTTCTCTCCTACTGTTATCCCCTAAAACCCCATCTCCATAGAGACTGTGTCAGCTCCCAAACAGACAAAAACTAACTAAAAACCAGCAAAAAAAAAAAATGACTTAAATGTAAAAAAATAAAATAAGAAAGAACAATACAGTATCTCAACAGCACCAAAGAGTTATTACATGACTTAATAATGATAACAAATCGATTTACTCTGCCTTACTGAAATCTGGTTACAGCAGGATGATATGTAAGTTTCAATGAATTAACACCCCTGAGTCATACTAACTATCAGAGCCTTTGAAGCACAGGCCGAGGAGGCGGTGTGGCAGCAATCTTCCACACCAGCTTATTAATTAAACAAAGATCAATACAGAGTTTAATTTATTTGAAAGCCTGATGTTTAGCCTTGTCCATCCCAGCTGGAAATTTAGATCAAAACTTTAAAAAGCCCCCGTAAAGCTAGAA
>NW_020329135.1:0-12945 GCF_001858045.2 Oreochromis niloticus | reverse complement strand
TTGATGCCCGACATTTAGGGCGATGGTTGCTCCTGCCTTTGTTTGTACAGCTTTAACTTTCACCGCTGTATATTTCGTAGTGTTTGGGTGCCACGATTTATCTAAAAATTGATCAGACTATCGATTACTGATGGTTGTATTTTATACCGTGACAAAGTCTTACATTTCATAACGTCTAGAAATTCTCCACATTTTTTGTTTTTCACTGCTGGGTGTCAGTAGTGTTGTGATTTAGTGAATACTGAGCGTTAGCAGACTGAATGTTGTTTTGACATTCACATGACCTAAAGCCTGGTGCTAAGCAGAGGACACATGGTATGGCCTAGCTGAGGGGTGCAGTGTGAACTCTTGGTTCACATTGAAGAACTTACATGTGTCAGCTTTTGCTTTTATACTACTTCAATATCTGATTCAGACTTGTTTGGCTGGTCCAGCAGAAAAAAACTGTTCTATTCCTCATCGCCAACTTTTGTATTACTGTTAAAGCAACTTTATTGTTAAGGTCACACGCTGCAAATGGACTAAGGGAAGATGGAGAGACGAGGTATAAATTAGTCCACAGAGCCGAAAAGGAGCTCGGATTTTGGCCTCATTAGCTCTAGTTTATGGTTCTCACTCGTGCTTACCGTTGCAAGCTTAGCTCACTCACAGATCAACCAATCATTCACATTGTTGGTTGCTGATGGCAGGAGCCAATCAGTCCTTTCATTAGAGACCCTGTATTTTCTAAGACATTAGCGTTTTCCTGCTCGTCAGTCAGTTTACTCCATAAATTGTTGATACCAGCAAACTGAGCCACAGCTTCTTTTTTCCCCACAAAACACACTCTTTCTTTTGCTACTGCATTTAGCAGATGAAGCACGGCAAGGAAGAATATGCTTTGAAACGAGTGTGAAAGACTGATAACTTTAGGATGCCAAGTCCTGATGCACACTTATATGTAGACCTTGCTGCCACTCTGACCACAGAACGTGTTTGTCCCCATGTGTGCTATAACCTTGCAACCAATGTGTTTTTTCTACCTTGTGTTTCTTTTGGGTTATATTTGCACTAATGTCATTTTTTACTAGCAATGATCCAAAGCTGTTCTGTGATGTCGGCAACCAAATACCCTCTGATGTCTGTGTACGAGGAAACGGCCCAATCTGTTTGTGTGTAATGAACACAAATGTTGCTCTGTACGTAATCTATATTAAACCAGAGGTGTGTTGATATATATATATTACATATACATAAGTAAGACGAGAGCTTGGTTTCTCCAAAGTTTCCTTTCTTTGTTTCTTCACGTGCCTGAGGCAAAGAGAATTTTTGGATAAGAAGCTGCTGGGAAATCAAGCCCTCTGATCTGAGACCAGCCAGTGTTGCTGCTTCTCCAGTCTATATGACGCATCTTTTAAGCTGGTGTGATCACTCTGCTGCCTCTACTGTTAGGAGTGGGCTCAGCATGGAGACGCATTAATTAGCGCTCAGCAGTATTACTTACTAGCACTATTATTAAGGTCTTATTAGTATGAATCAGAGGTGGGACCAAGTCATTGTTTTGCAAGTCTCAAGTAAGTCCCAAGTCTTTATCCTCAAGTCACAAGTCAAGTCTCAAGTAAAGTCAAGCAGTCAGAGTCAAGTCGCAAGTCAAGACAGACAACTTTCAAGTCAAGTCCCAAGTCCGAAACTTTGAATTTCAAGTCCTTTCAAGTCTTTTTTTTAACCCTCTGGGTCCCGGGTATAATTGGCCGTTCTGACTACTTTGATTTACTTCTATATTCACTTTTAAAATATGTTTTTCTTGCCTTGTTTGGTATCATTATTTACAGCACAACCTCAAATATCTGAAATTTGAGTTATTTTTTTCATTTTGGTATACTATATTAGCACAGTTGATCTAAATTCAGACAAAAAATTCAGAATTCGAGTAGAAAAAAGTTATATTTTTTACATGTTTAACGAATCATTTTCATAACTTGAAATGCAAATAGAAATTGTACATTTCTAAAATTATGCACAAGTTTTGCAAACAACAAAGTTATATGGTACTATTTACCTAAAAATGCAGCCAAGCCTCAGGCGTTTTTATATAACCATTTAAATCTATTTACAGAACAATCAGGTGTGCTGCATCAAATAAGAAGGCACACAAATTATTTGTGCCAGTCCAAAAAATGTAGTTTGTGTCAGTATAAGACAGAGGAGAACACCACAGGCCTAAACTCTGCAGGTCTGACAACTGGAGGTGCAACAGTCCAGTTTTCTATGTGGAGACAGCGTTTACACTGGAATCTGCCTTTGACAGCTTTTTAGATCAAATATGAAATTCAGCAGTCTAACCGACACACAATACAAAACAATAACTACACAACAAACTAACTATAGCCTCCAACACGCTAAACGTCACTAATGTCTCACATATGAAAACTCTCTCTCTCTTTCTTTCGCTCGCCCGCTTTCCGTCGCGGGT
Source organism: Oreochromis niloticus (assembly GCF_001858045.2). Taxonomy (NCBI): domain Eukaryota; kingdom Metazoa; phylum Chordata; class Actinopteri; order Cichliformes; family Cichlidae; genus Oreochromis; species Oreochromis niloticus. The sequence continues at coordinate 10,493 of NW_020329135.1, read as the reverse complement.
GTCACTCCTAAAAACTTCCCCTTCTCCCTAAACAACCAAATGTCACATGTTGCCTTATCATTTTTTTGATTTGCTGACATGCTAAACTCTAACACCAATAGGGAAGGGTGTTTTTTCTTTTTCTTTTTTCACTCGCAAGTGGAGAGCGTATGCTAGGCTGTCTGTAGAAAACGCCGTTTTTGTCTAGCATCCCTGTTGAGAATAACCTTTGCAAATAAACAACAGCTAATAATATAAGATCAATGTATTTATTTGATGTATGACATAAATGACAGAAGAAAAAGGCCATGTATAGCAGGACTACTCAATTACACACTAAGGTGGGCCAGATTTCTAACCAAAAAAAATTTTTTTCCCTGGCTCAGACATGCAAAGGTAAACACGACCATACACTAATTGCAAATTAAACACAGTGATTTTGAATTGTGATGTGATGGTAAAATAAATATTTGTCAGTCTAAACTGGTTAAATCTACGGGGTTAATGATGGGGAGGAACGGAGAGAGACTGAGTACAGCTACAGAACCCACTTTCTGAAACGGACCCTGCTCACCATTCACCGACAATTCTGAGCTAACAAGTTGCATGTTATTCTTGGATGCGCTTGCAGGACCGGATTTAAAATAGCATGACAAACATATCATACCTGTTAAAGCCACACAGTATCATCTACGTAGCCCGAAGAACATTTGCTAATAAGATGAAGTTAGCTAAGTCAGCTATTTCATCGTAGCAAAAAAAAAAAAAAAAAGCACCTACCGTTCTTTATGCAACTTCAAATGTCGGACAAAGTGGAAGTTGTTCCATCTCCGTCTGTGATTCTCTTCTTGCATGTTTTGCATATTGCATTTCGTTTTTGTTGACTACTTCGTAGTTTATGTACCCGAAAGAAATTACTCTTGGAAGCATTTTTGGCTCGAGCGTTTTTGTTCTTGTTTTTTTCAAATCTGGTAATTTGATTGGCTGTGTACAGCCACGCTCACATACATACGGAGTGTGGTAAGAATGAATGAATGAATGAATAAAGTGAATTAATGGTCCGCACTTTTATATAATATGTATGTTACATTTTAGATTTGGGTAAAATATCAAGTCTTTCAAGTAAACAGGTTCAAGTCCAATTCAAGTCCCAAGTCACTGGTGTAAAAGTCCAAGTCAAGTCACAAGTCTTACAACCTTTTTCAAGTCAAGTCTAAAGTCATAAAATTAATGACTCGAGTCCAACTCGAGTCCAAGTCATGTGACTCGAGTCCACACCTCTGGTATGAATGACCATATTCTTGACATTGGGAAGCGTGGGCTGCAGGGTTGAGAATGAATACACGATCAGTGTAGGATCAAACCTGACCAACGCTGCTTTGACTTTTTGTGTTTATTTTTTAAAGAGATGAAATGTAGAGTTTGATGTATTTTGCACATGTTCTTCTGAAAGGTGAACCTAAGGGCTTTTCTGTACACACCTTCTTATTTTAATACCAACACCATTCCTTTTTTTTTCGAACTGCTGTTCGATACTGTTGCCTCTGACTGACAGATGTGTGGAGATGAATTGTAGTTGTGGGGCTGCTCTCCCCGACACTCCCTGCAGATTTTTGTTTAAGATGAATTGTTTTTGTCCATTGAGTTTGTCCAAACACAGCTTTAGGACCTGCTCTGTTTAATCTGGCTCTCAGTGCCATTTCTTTTCTGTTAAAATGCTTCATATTTGTTTTTTTGGACTTTATGCCTGTCATTGCCTTGGTTATTTTACCAAAAATAATGTTAATCAAATAATAATGGGTGTAGTTGTAAGGTCAAGAGCAGACAAAGAATGTATTGAAAAAACTATTACAATCAGTTTCTTTGAAAAGTCTCATTTATTTGTACATTTTGGCGACAACGCATCACGTGACTGAACTGACTGTGAGGTACTGCAACAGCAGAGGGCAGCAATACTGTAGAAAACATGCCAGCTCCCCAAAAACGAAGCCCAAACGTCTCTATCGTGCCTGGTGTCTGGCTGCAGTATAGGTCATGAACAACCCCTCCTCTATATTAGCAGATGGGACTGGGGTCAGACTAAAATAAAAGAAAAAACTTCTCCTCAGATCATTTTAACGCCTCCATTACAGAATTTCAGCTGTCATTTTCACTCAAGTCTCCATAGACTTTGGAGCAACTGTGTTGCTTCGAGGCCATTTGCGAGAAAACGGCAATTCCTACAATAATGACAGTGCCATTTTGTGAAAGGCAAGAAAAGTACCTACGTTTTGATGTATAATTTGTTTTAATGAAGGCAAATGAGCGTTTGTTCGGACATGAAGAAGAGATGAGAAAGCCACAATGTGTGGCGTGTTTGGCGGTCCATAGCAACCATAACAACCAATATTGATTGACAGAAAAGAGATTTTGAGACAGGGGTTAAAAAAAAAAAAAAAGCAGAGAGAGCCCATCTATAGGCTCGCCTGTAGGCTTCTAAGCAAGCGTAGCAGGTGAATTCAGAGCCAGGGATTTTTTTTTTCAACATGTTTCCCCAACATATGGTCCGCATGGGATTCGAACCACTGCCCCCTGTCTTCAATCTCTGCCATAGGGCCTGTCACTTTCCCACGAGCCACTTGGGCGGCCACGGAAAGACAGAGCAGAAGTGCTACATTTAAAGTGCACACCCGTGCACAGCCGCAACCCCATTTTCGGCTCTTTTTCATTAGCTGGACACCAGGCCTTATCTAGTCAGCCGTTCCAACCACATTCCTGGCAATGTGTGCCTACTTCAAGACGCATACAAGTGTAACTCTAATGCAACTTAAGTGTTAGTGACGTCACACCTATGCGCCACTGCCCTCTGTGGAGAATGGGAGAAATGTGCTTGCACCTCAACCTATGGACTCGGACATTCAATCATCATCTTCCTAACTCAAGGTAACCTTATGGCTATGGATAGTGTGGCTGCTCTACCAGTGTAACAATGAAGTTTAACACCCAGGCATCCACGAAAAAAGAATTTCTGAAATGTAACGGAGTTAGAAGCTAGCTGAGAGTTAGCTCGCTAGTTTCCATCTAAATATAATATACCAGGTTCTGACTGAGGGATTTCTAAAACAAATTAAAAGGCACAGCTCTGCTATCACTTCTGACATACATGAAGACAGGAAAGTAAGCAGCAGTGATGTTTGTAGGGTTACTGAAGTTTGGGTAGCTGGTATATAGTGATGTGCTATGTGACTAGCGAAACAGCTATGTTAGCATAACATTAACGCAGTGATGAACGGGAACTTTTTTTCCACTGGATAAGAGTTAAGGTGAGGTTCCTGATGGTTAGGGACAAATGCAGTGGCATGGCAGGATGCTGTAAACGGACCAAACTTCAGTCAAGAGAACAACTGAGATAATCCATCCACATAGGAGGTTAGTCATTAATGTGCTGCTGCATTGCCTGGGCTGTAGTTACATGGTAAGGTTTTAAAAACTGAGCTTTAAAATGAATAGTTGTAATAAAAACTGAGAGAGGCCGACAGTGATCACTTACTTTTGTAAGGGCTTGTTGAGATTAAATAGAACAAGTTACAAAGCATTAAAACATGTTAAAACACAACAGCCTTATTAAACGCAGAGTAGTTGGGCCCAGAAGTAGGATTCATCACGTCATCACTTAAAGACCGGATAGACACACGGTGGAGTTACTCATGTTTACTGTTGTTGCCACTTTCTAAATGTAGCAGGATGAATATTATATGTACTGGTTGATCCCACTTTTAGTCAGGCGCATTTTGAGGAGAAATAACTTTGCTGGTTATCAAATTATCAGTATCTTTGGAAACATTTAATACATCGTGATGGTTTAAATGCTGAGTCGTTTTCTGTTGTAGAATTGATATTCATAATAATATTTAGACAGCGGCCCTATAGGTGTTTGCAGTTTTGCAGTTTTACAAGCCCTCACGGTAAAAATATGGAATTAAATGTCACTAATGGGCTCTTCTCAAAAAACATCAGCGTCTGTGTCACACTGATTTGATTAACTGACTTATTTATTGTAATCAAACCTATTTTGATATTGTTGTCTTGTTTTTCCTTTAGCGAGGTGGTTTCCTTCCAATTGTAGCAGGACCAGTACGTCTGCCAGCTCCAATCAAAGCTCCGGTGACCAGGAAGACCTCAGCATTCGCCAATTCCTGCTGAATTACCGCAAACAGAAAGAACTGGCAGAGGGCATTGGAATAGAGGACGATGACACTGAAGACCGAGGTAATAGGTCTGTCTAAGGGCCAGTGGAATATCAGCTGTAGACTGTAGTGGTGGTTATATTAGATTCAGAGTGTAGAGGAGATGACCCTTTTATGACCAGCAGGAAGGCACACACACACACGCAGTGTCTTAGGTTAATGACACACCATATGGGGTTTACAATGGGGGTTGCTTTTATAAACTGTTTGTAACAAGAGTTGAGATTTGCAGAGGACTCCCGGGCCATGCACATCTCCATTCTCGAAGATGAATAAGTGATAGAAGACGAATAAATGGTTGGGAAGTAACTATTAACCCTCACTATAAAGACATAAATGGTAACTAGAAGTAACCACACAGAGGTTTACTGCAGTGTAACTAAGGGAGGGTTCAGGGTCACCTGATCCAAGGCTGACTATATGCTTTATCAAATAGGAAAGTTGTAAGTGTAATGTTGAAAGTACAGAGGGTGTCTGTCTCCTGAATCCAGACTGGGAGCTGGTTCAGAGCAGAGCCCTGAAAGCTGAAGGCTCTGCCTCCCATTCTACTTTTAGAAAGAGCTAGTCTGAGAGTGAAGAGCTGTACCGGGGTGATGTGGTACCTTAATGTGTTTAAGATATGACGGGGCCTCATAATTCAAGACCTTGTTGAAATATTGCCATGTCTTTATAACTCAGTCTTCCTACGTGTCGCATCATTGCTGGAGATTTGTTAGGACAGCTCAGTGATCTGTGGTTTGTTGGGCTCCTCTGAAAATATGACACAGTGTCTGAGAGTAGTGGAAGACAGAGTCAGTGAGCCTTCACTACCATAACTTAGCCAGTGAGTATGTAGACATGAACTGACCTGTCACTGGAGATACTGTCACAACAGCTAGATATGTAGTTCTTTACTCCAGGACACCGTCCAGCTGCTGGGAGCAAGCCCTGAAGCAGTCAATGACATCTGCTGCAGCAAAACTTGCATTTTGCTAGTGTTTATACTCAAAATCAGTATATAATCAGTCTCAGAAAGCTCTTGTGGTTGTTAGTCAGTCCTACCTTCTCTGTTTCAATGTATATGTGAGAAGGGAATTGCATAAAAAGGTAGATGTGACTTTATAATCTGTAATATCTCAGGTATGAACCAAATTTGGTGGATACCGTGCTGTTGGAGGCAAAGGAGCCAATGAGTAGAGAGGCGGTACCCCAAAGTTTAAAGCCAACTACAACTAATATTAATTTATTTTACGTGCATTTTCTTGAATATTGACTTGCTTGAATATTGAATTTTAACATTGAAAACTAGTGATAAATATTACTAAGATTGTATGGATTAACTTTTTTTCTTAGGTGCACCAGCACAAAAGTTAGGTGCACCCAAATTTTCATCACATCGCTTAACCCCACTGTTTACATGTTTCACTTTATTTTAATTGCTGTCATACAGACAATATTGATTTGTAAATGATTAACTAACAAGCTTGTCGACACAAAGTTCTTTATTTGGAGCACAGTTCTACAGGAAGATAAGTTACTGAAATAGTGCTGTGCTTAAAGTGCTTTGGCACTCTTTGGCAATATTGTAGACAATGTTAAACTTGATCATCATCTGGGCCTCCTCTGACAATCTGTTTGCTGCTGCCTGCCGCTGAAAGGCAGTGGGGAGAGGGGCACTTGGCAGGGCATTTATCACGACATGTAATGTGTTTTCTGGATACACTGGTGCTTTTTAAGCGTTCAGAGGTTGATGGCTCTGTGTCAGAGCACTGGCTATGAACTTCACACAGATCAGACGTAACGAAAAAGTTATCATGTTCTTTTCATCTTTTCTCATTACCCACAGCTACATCCACTTCTCAAGCGCCACAGCCTGGTGAGTATGTGATCTGCGTTCGCTTTGGAGGGGAGCACATCCCTAGCAGTCCATTCCAAGTCGCAGTGAGTGAGCTGCATTTAATCCTACGTGCCTACATGCTGTTTTGGCAACTTTCATGAATAAAACTGAGTTTTCAGTCTCAGTCAAAACAATCGCAAACAGGCAGAGTACAGTTGTCAAGAATGACCCTCGAGTTAGAGAAGCAGTAGTGTCTTATGATGAGTCTTAAGCTGCGTCAAGTCAACTACATGAAGCACCTATGGGCGAGATAACTCGAGTAGATAGGACGTGGGCAAGACCCAAGATAAGCTTTTCTCAAATTCTACATAAGCAATTTAAGTGAGTGCTAATAAGAGTGACAGATGCCACCGACTGAAGTAAATGCATAAGCAGTCCCAGATGCCAAAGCCCTGATTGAATATCTTTGTTAAAGCCAATAAAGTCACATATGTTGTGTTGCTGTGAAAGCAGGAAACTGCCCATGCTGTCCAAAAACAGCTTTTTTCCTGCTGTAAAGGTGGACATGGGAGCTTATATGAGAATGACTCTTGGAGGAATCACATTGTTTGTCACAGCTGTACTGGCTTCATTTTTAATTGTTTTATTTTTCAGCCATTTAGTACTGATGAAGTACTTTTAAAGTGCATTTAAGGAAAGTTCTCATTTCTCAGTGGAGTGTCAGTAAGACGGTATAAAGGAGTGGGGTCTGTATAAGAACACATTTTCAGATGAATAGGCAGTTGATGTAGAAATGGCGCGCATTACAAGTCGAACTTGATAATGAAGAGTGTTTACGTTGCTCCTCAGTACAGTAACTGCTGAGGTTACAGGATTACGAGTGCCCTGGAGCACAGATCCATTCCCCTACAGAGGCTTTGTGATTGGTCCTGATGGCTGCAGCCGTTCGCTATATCACTTTGACGCCGTTTAATCCGCTCCAATGCCTTATCTTTTCCCTCTCTCAATTCCTCCATCATCCCTGCCTACACCTCCAAGTACTGGAAGGAGCTCCGTCAGACCAGCTCATGCAACAGAGCCAAATGCCCCAACAGCCCTGGGTATCTAAAACCTCAGCCTCCGGTCTCTCGGCCTTCTCAGCTTCAGTTTTTGTTCAGCTTCTCCCTGTTGTCCCTTTGTCATCTATAGCACACATGGTCTCCTTTCATCAGACTGCATCATTGTCTGCTGTCTCTCATTGCAGGTGTTTCATCACTGAGAGGGTGCGTTCTCTCATTTCTCTCTCTCCATGTCAAAAACGGGATGCCTGAAACACATGGACAGTTCAGCAGAGCTGCATAATGTTAAGAAGCCACAGCCTTCTGATGTTACCGGTCCTGTATTAATTTCCTGTGTTCATTTAGTCTGTGACATGTTGTCGCTGTAACCAGAACTGTTGCCACAATCTCTTAACAACCTGTGATCTGACGTGTGCACTTGCGTGTCTCTCAGGCAACAGACCGACCAATGGGAATGATCTGGCTGGATGTGGCAAGTCTGAGACCATTTGACCTGGTGATTCCATTCACCATCCAGAAAGGAGAGGTCACAGGTAACAAGTCTACTTAATAAACAGATAGTTTGATCATAATGATGTGTGTGTGTCATTGTTTTGCCTCTGCTTTAGGTGAGGTCCGAATGGCATCAGGCAAAGTTGCTAAGCTTGACATCACAGACAACAACGATGGCACAGTTGCTGACAAGTACGCTCCCACAGAGGCCGGTCTGCATGAGATGGATATCAAATACGATGGCACCCACATCCCAGGTATCTGCATATGGTCAGGAGAAATGCGTGGGAATGAAGTGCATGGAGAAAATAGTTTGGAAGGAAGTCACTAACCGCTCTTTTCTGTCTGTCAACAGGAAGTCCCTTGCAGTTCTACATGGATTGCATGAACGGTGCCTATGGCCCTGGCCTTATCCACGATCCATCTGGAGATGTTCCAAGACTACATGCCTGGAAACATTCTGCCCGAAACCCACTGCTCAGCTGCAGATATTCCACTGGACATAGGAGAGCTTGACCTCATAATGACCTGTCCCCTCCCACCCCCTGCATGAGACTGTACGAGCATGAGCAGCTCCTTCAGCAGCGGACTTTTACACCCACAGTGTAGGAAGGAGCGCGACCGCAGGTCATTCTTACCAGCAGCTGTCAGACTCTATAATCCAGTTTAACATGGTTATCTCACTCATCACCTGTTTAATGACATATCAAATGTTTAATTGCTGCTGCTCACTTTACAGCTTGTTTCTACACTGTATATTTCACCAGGATCATTCACCCCTGTGTAAATATCTCTGTACACTTTTATCTGTATATCTGGTGTATGTATATAGAACCACTCTGCGTCTTCCTTCTATATTTTATTCTCTTGCTGTGTAACACCCACATTTCTCATTTGTGGGATAAAAAGGTTTATTCTATTCTATTTCAACATTAAACTCGATACTTTGTGAAAAAGTCAAAATATGGAGATTAAAGGTTCCATTTCAAGGCAAACAAATCTATTGTCGATGAGTCTGTAGGTGGGCGGCTTGATCCAAATATTTATAATATTGACAAACCAGCACTGGTATTGGTATCAGATCGATACTAGCTTTGTTTCTCTCTTCAGTCTGTCTGTAGACCACTGAACTGTATAAATGATTTTTTGGAATGAAAAATCGTAACTTTCCTTTTCCCTGGGGCTTTGCATCAGTCGCCTCCTCCCAGCCTCGTATTTCTGACAGTGTAATCAAACAGGTGCTTTGGTTTCATCTTCTCCACAACTGTATTTCCCTCATGGTGGGTTCTTATCATAAGTAATGTGCCAAAACGTTATTACTTGCATGGGCTCACAGTGGGTAGTTGTGGGCGGGAGTGTGTGAGCAGGGCAAACCCACGCTTAACCTCCACAGGGCAACAGAAGTTTTGACCTTTGATGTCCCTATATGGGCCAGATGGACAAAATTATTCTGGATGGGTTTTCTAAAACCTGTAGTGGTCCAGTTCTTTAACCTGAGCCCCAAAGGGTTTTCTGAGCTTCCTGCTCGAAAATGAAATGCCCAAATTAATTGAGTGCAATCAAAAACTCTGTGTATACAATCGTGGTATCAAAGAAAGCTAACACTTGTGAAATGTCATCAGAGGTGTAAATATTGCAGCAGATATTACTGTGTCAAAGTTACTGAGACTGGAACACAGAAAAAGTGAGTAGATTTTATTCCCGCTAATTTTTTTATTTATTTTTTAACATATAACCCTTTTAAAAGCATGCTTCAGTTCACATTTCACAACAAACAAAGAAACAAACAACCTTTATTTGTCACATACACAATCATACAGGGTACAACATGTAGTGAAATGCTTGTGTCTGAGCTGCAGACATTTAATTCCCGAAATTCAGTATAAACATCATCTGTGCAAAGTTTTATGTTTCTAAAGTGAAACCGTGAAAAATGACAGCACTGCCAACACATAAATATCCAGACGTTGAACAAAAAGGCCCAATTTTGCACACATTGAACACCATGTCAGTTGAATTTTTAGGTATTAAACAGCAGAAATTATTTAATTTTATTAACAGGCCTAAAAATACTTTTTGAGCCAATATTTTTTTCTTTTTTTACTTTTTTAAGTTGAACAACTAAACAACAAATATACATAATAATGCAGTTATAGAAAGGGCAGGAAAAATGTCACAGCTTGCAGTATCTTTTACAACTCATGTATACAAATACAAGTCGGTAAACAAAAGGAATACATTAGGAGAAAAAAACAAAAAAAATGATTAAGAAAGAAAAAAGGGTGCTCGAGGTATAAATAACGTATAAATCAAGTGAAACATTTGACACAGCTCCTGTGTTTTACATGCTTTGGAATTTGTGCTGTTCTTAGATTCTCTAGATAACTGTGGTGGTTTTTGTGGTCTTCTTTTGCGGCTCTTTCAGTGAATTTTAGTCAGAGCGTGGTGAAGCTTGGTGTTTGGAATCGGTGATAGCTCTGGAAGAAACCAGCCTTTCTTTATCCGGTTACATGAGTCTGATGAATTTGTGGTTCAGTTTTGTTTGTTAGTGGACTTGTGTGCATTTACGTAACTGCTCTTTTAATCATGGCTTGTTTTCGTTGTGTTTGGTGGTTGTAGAAATGGTTTATATGAGATTTTAGCGGAGATGTGCCCACAGAGTGAATGTAAAATGCAAATGAAGCAGTAGAAACAGTCTACGTCATTTCCTGGATGCTGTACGAAAGTAGCGGTAAGAAATCGAAGGCGTGACCGTTATGATTTTGAATATAATATCTGTGTGTGCGCTGAGTAAGTACTGAGTAGTACTTTTCAAGGCATAGAAATGACTCAAAATTTTATAACACTGTCTTTGCTCACTTATAGATCGTTAGACACACAGATAACATTGCATGTGCATGTGGTGTTTGAAGTACTTTCAAG
>NW_020329134.1:0-18936 GCF_001858045.2 Oreochromis niloticus | reverse complement strand
GGAACTAGATAAATAAAGCATATATAAAAGTCACTACCAAAACTCATTGCAGCTTCTACCTTGTTATAGGAATGTTGTTTGTGGCTCAAGATGACTTGATTTCATCCATGAAGGATACATTTGATATATGTTTTCACATATTATAGACCAACAAGTTATTATAGCAGTTTAAATACGAGCGATCGGTTTTGGAAGACGATCATTTTTTAGCACAACACCGCTAAGCACCAACTCATCCATCCTTTCTCCTTTTCTTCTTTTCATGCCGCCACCATGGGAAGCGCCCACAAATGTGTCATTTCACACTGGCAGCAGGCTCGCAGAGCTAGCTGTGGTGCTTGTTCTTCTTCTCTGACTTTGCTGTTTCACCGTGTTTAGATAACGTGCCATCCGCAAACAGTCGCACTCATTTTCGTGCTTTAGCTTTGTACTCACGCGCACACACACGTGCACACACACACACACACACACACACACACGTGTGTGTTAGTTTAGTCTGTTTCAACCTCTCTTCGTGTGGAAACACACATATCTAGAACTATTCTTTAAGGATGTCTGCATTTCACACAACTGTCTAATAGGATAAAATAATTGACATTGTATACCCAAAGGTCAAGTCTGGATAAACGTGTATATGATCTCCAACTTGAATGCAAAGCCAAGGCATATAATTGTGTGTGTGTCAACTCTAATGTGTTTCCTCTCTGTGCAGGGGATGACTGAAGCTATCACCTTGCTAATCCTTGCTGTCCAAACTGGCCTCATTGAGCTGCAGGTCATCCACAGAGCCTTCCTCCTCTCTATCGTCCTCTTTATTGTTGCTGCTTCCATCCTGCAGTCCATGCTGGAGATAGCTGATCCTATAGTCCTAGCCCTGGAGCATCTAGAGGCAACTAAGATAATATACCAAAGACTTTTTCATGTGTTTATTTTTAAGAAAACTCTGTGTCCCACTGTTTGTTTTATTTTTACTGATCATAAACAACTATTAATAACTATGGGCAGTTAGTTAATTATCACAGAATTCATTATCTATGGTCATCAGTACAACTCATGCTAACATCATAAATTAAGTAATACTACGGTGTACTGTCCTTCTTTCTTCATTCCTAAACAGGCAGTTTGTCTTTTTGACATCAATCTGACTGAAAGTGTGTTTGCAAAGCCTGCTATCAACCTGCCTGCTTTCTCATATGCTGGTTTTGCTGCCCGTCCCGTAGGAGTTTGTGGAAGCACTTCCGTGCAGTTTCTCTCTGTCTCTTCCTGCTGATCTTTCCAGCGTACATGGCTTATATGATCTGCCAGTTCTTCCACATGGACTTCTGGCTTCTCATCATCATCTCCTCCTCAATCCTCACCTCTCTCCAGGTAACACACAACCGCATCGCAGTGTGCAAAAACGTTAAATTAAATAGTTTAAACTTGCTCTACCCAAACAGTTCAGCCCAATAATAATTAAACATGTATATTTGCTTGTTTTTTAATTCCATAATAACTCTGAAACACTCTACCGCCAGGTGCTTGGCACTCTGTTGATCTGTTGTTCTCTTCATGGTGGAGGAGTTTCGTAAAGCTCCAGTGTAGAACATGGATGAAGTCATATATTGTGTAAATGGGAGCTACAGATTGCTGGAGTTTCTGCTATGTGTCACACACACACACACACACCAACTCTTTGCTAAGTTCTGACTGTAAACAGACACTGTCATGTAATGCATCAGCACTGTCTCTGCCTCACTGTCAGTGATTTGTTACCTCACCAGGTTGCGGTGTGCGTGGTGTGCTATGGTGTATCAGAGACTGTATTTGGCGAGTGGAGTGTGATGGGAAGCACCATCATCTTGGTCCACTCGTACTATAACGTCTGGCTCAGAGCCCAGCTGGGCTGGCAGAGCTTCCTGCTCAGGAGAGATGCTGTAAACAAGATAAAAAGCCTCCCTACAGCTAGCAATACACAGCTGGAGCAGTATAATGACATCTGTGCTATCTGCTTCCAGGTATGAACAGTTTTTATGTTTATCTAAAGAGGATGCATGACCCAGACTTAATCTGGGGCTTTAAAAGCTAGGCTAATGTGAAATTTGATTTTTCCAGGACATGACCAGTGCTGTGTTCACTCCGTGCAGTCATTTCTTCCACGCTGGCTGTCTGATGCCCTCTCTGTCGTTCACAACCAAGAGCCAATCACCAACTAACGGTGGAGCTACCCGAGGTACACCTGCAGCCAATCAGAACCCTGCAGGACAGGAAGAAGGCACTCTACTGGATGACAGGAAAGAGGGAGCGTCAGTAAGCAGGAGGGAGATAATGAAACTGCCACATCAGCTGGGGAAACCTCCTCTTCCACCTCCCCCACTGGCATGTCTGCTCCCCTGCCCATCGTCAAACCTCCATTATCATCTTCCTCTTGTTCTTCTTCTCCTCTTGCAACTGATTCTGTGCTCCACCAGTCCCCTGCAGATCACCCTTCTGCATCTTCTTTCTCTACCTCTTACACATCAGACACACCCGACGCTCCTGCATCTCTCTGCCATTCTGTCTCCACCTTTCACCAACCAACTTCACAGGTACTGACCTAAGCAGAGGCGAACCCTGCTAAACCCGAATCCCCCCTCAGCTAAAATCAGTCTCCCTTGTGGACAGCCAGGCAAACTCTACTGGTCCATCATCACAATCTAACCCACCAACTCCCCATTCAGTGGAACCTCCTCCACGTCCTCCACCTCCTCCTCCATTCAACCCCTGAGCTCCATTTTAACACACACACAACATACATACATGCATATATAATTACACAATCTAAATAATCCCCTATTCTACTTGTCCAGCTGTTTGCTGTTGGCTCTCCCATCATGTCCAACTTCATATCCATGTTATGTTTCAAATGATCTAAAACAATCTCTAAGCAGAAATTCATCACTCGGCATTAAAAAATGTAAAAAAAAGAGGACAATGATCGCAGCTTTACAAAATGTTAGTACTCGTTAGGCATGTCTTGGAGCAGTGAAACAGTATCCCATGATAGGTGTAACCCATGCAGCAGTGATTTCATCACAGGTGCAGTTGTTTTCCACATGTTCTTTCACAGGGATTCAATTTAATACAAAAACAGGATGCACTAATCTCATCTCAGAATGAATTGGGAATTTTACACCATGTCCAGAAAATGTGAAATCGGATTTCCATCACGGCTTTTCTTTCTTTTTTCTCCCTACAGTCATGCTTTACCCTTACCTTTTGATGCCCGACATTTAGGGCGATGGTTGCTCCTGCCTTTGTTTGTACAGCTTTAACTTTCACCGCTGTATATTTCGTAGTGTTTGGGTGCCACGATTTATCTAAAAATGATCAGACTATCGATTACTGATGGTTGTATTTTATACCGTGACAAAGTCTTAACATTTCATAACGTCTAGAAATTCTCCACATTTTTGTTTTTCACTGCTGGGTGTCAGTAGTGTTGTGATTTAGTGAATACTGAGCGTTAGCAGACTGAATGTTGTTTATTGACATTCACATGACCTAAAGCCTGGTGCTAAGCAGAGGACACATGGTATGGCCTAGCTGAGGGGTGCAGTGTGAACTCTTGGTTCACATTGAAGAACTTACATGTGTCAGCTTTTGCTTTTATACTACTTCAATATCTGATTCAGACTTGTTTGGCTGGTCCCAGCAGAAAAAAAAACTGTTCTATTCCTCATCGCCAAACTTTTGTATTACTGTTAAAGCAACTTTATTGTTAAGGTCACACGCTGCAAATGGACTAAGGGGAAGATGGAGAGACGAGGTATAAATTAGTCCACAGAGCCGAAAAGGAGCTCGGATTTGGCCTCATTAGCTCTAGTTATGGTTCTCACTCGTGCTTACCGTTGCAAGCTTAGCTCACTCACAGATCAACCAATCATTCACATTGTTGGTTGCTGATGGCAGGAGCCAATCAGCTCCTTTCATTAGAGACCCTGTATTTTCTAAGACCATTAGCGTTTTCCTGCTCGTCAGTCAGTTTACTCCATAAATTGTTGATACCAGCAAACTGAGCCACAGCTTCTTTTTTCCCCACAAAAACACACTCTTTCTTTTGCTACTGCATTTAGCAGATGAAGCACGGCAAGGAAGAATATGCTTTGAAACGAGTGTGAAAGACTGATAACTTTAGGATGCCAAGTCCTGATGCACACTTATATGTAGACCTTGCTGCCACTCTGACCACAGAACGTGTTTGTCCCCATGTGTGCTATAACCTTGCAACCAATGTGTTTTTCTACCTTGTGTTTTTTCTTTTGGGGTTATATTTGCACTAATGTCATTTTTATAGCAATGATCCAAAGCTGTTCGTGGATGTCGGCAACCAAATACCCTCTGATGTCTGTGTACGAGGAAACGGCCCAATCTGTTTGTGTGTAATGAACACAAATGTTGCTCTGTACGTAATCTATATTAAACCAGAGGTGTGTTGATAAATATATATATATACATATACATAAGTAAGACGAGAGCTTGGTTTCTCCAAAGTTTCCTTTCTTTGTTTCTTCACGTGCCTGAGAGCAAAGAGAATTTTGGATAAGAAGCTGCTGGGAAATCAAGCCCTCTGATCTGAGACCAGCCAGTGTTGCTGCTTCTCCAGTCTATATGACGCATCTTTTAAGCTGGTGTGATCACTCTGCTGCCCTCTACTGTTAGGAGTGGGCTCAGCATGGAGACGCATTAATTAGCGCTCAGCAGTATTACTTACTAGCACTATTATTAAAGGTCTTATTAGTATGAATCAGAGGTGGGACCAAGTCATTGTTTTGCAAGTCTCAAGTAAGTCCCAAGTCTTTATCCTCAAGTCACAAGTCAAGTCTCAAGTAAAGTCAAGCAAGTCAGAGTCAAGTCGCAAGTCAAGACAGACAACTTTCAAGTCAGTCCCAAGTCCGAAACTTTGAATTTCAAGTCCTTTCAAGTCTTTTTTTAACCCTCTGGGGTCCCGGGTATAATTGGCCGTTCTTGACTACTTTTGATTTTACTTCTATATTTCACTTTTAAAATATGTTTTTCTTGCCTTGTTTGGTATCATTATTTACAGCACAACCTCAAATATCTGAAATTGAGTTATTTTTTCATTTGGTATACTATATTAGCACAGTTGATCTAAATTCAGACAAAAAATTCAGAATTCGAGTAGAAAAAGTTATATTTTTTACATGTTTAACGAATCATTTTCATAACTTGAAATGCAAATAGAAATTGTACATTTCTAAAATTATGCACAAGTTTGCAAACAACAAAGTTATATGGTACTATTTACCTAAAATGCAGCCAAGGCCTCAGGCGTTTTTATATAACCATTTAAATCTATTTACAGAACAATCAGGTGTGCTGCATCAAATAAGAAGGCACACAAATTATTTGTGCCAGTCCAAAAAATGTAGTTTGTGTTCAGTATAAGACAGAGGAGAACACCACAGGCCTAAACTCTGCAGGTCTGACAACTGGAGGTGCAACAGTCCAGTTTTCTATGTGGAGACAGCGTTTACACTGGAATCTGCCTTTGACAGCTTTTTTAGATCAAATATGAAATTCAGCAGTCTAACCGACACACAATACAAAACAATAACTACACAACAAACTAACTATAGCCTCCAAACACGCTAAACGTCACTAATGTCTCACATATGAAACTCTCTCTCTCTTTCTTTCGCTCGCCCGCTTTCCGTCGCGGGTGTCACTCCTAAAAACTTCCCCTTCTCCCTAAACAACCAAATGTCACATGTTGCCTTATCATTTTTTGATTTGCTGACATGCTAAACTCTAACACCAATAGGGAAGGGTGTTTTTTCTTTTTCTTTTTTCACTCGCAAGTGGAGAGCGTATGCTAGGCTGTCTGTAGAAAACGCCGTTTTTGTCTAGCATCCCTGTTGAGAATAACCTTTGCAAATAAACAACAGCTATAATATAAGATCAATGTATTTTATTTGATGTATTGACATAAATGACAGAAGAAAAAGGCCATGTATAGCAGGACTACTCAATTACACACTAAGGTGGGCCAGATTTTCTAACCAAAAAAAATTTTTTTCCCTGGCTCAGACATGCAAAGGTTAAACACGACCATACACTAATTGCAAATTAAACACAGTGATTTGAATTGTGATGTGATGGTAAAATAAATATTTGTCAGTCTAACTGGGTTAAATCTACGGGGTTAATGATGGGGAGGAGACGGAGAGAGACTGAGTACAGCTACAGAACCCACTTTCTGAAACGGACCCTGCTCACCATTCACCGACAATTCTGAGCTAACAAGTTGCATGTTATTCTTGGATGCGCTTGCAGGACCGGATTTAAAATAGCATGACAAACATATCATACTGTTAAAGCCACACAGTATCATCTACGTAGCCCGAGAACATTTGCTAATAAGATGAAGTTAGCTAAGTCAGCTATTTCATCGTAGCAAAAAAAAAAAAAAAAAGCACCTACCGTTCTTTATGCAACTTCAATGTCGGACAAAGTTGGAAGTTGTTCCATCTCCGTCTGTGATTCTCTTCTTGCATGTTTTGCATATTGCATTTCGTTTTTTGTTGACTACTTCGTAGTTTATGTACCCGAAAGAAATTACTCTTGGAAGCATTTTTGGCTCGAGCGTTTTTGTTCTTGTTTTTCAAATCTGGTTAATTTGATTGGCTGTGTTACAGCCCACGCTCACATACATACGGAGTGTGGTAAGAATGAATGAATGAATGAATAAAGTGAATTAATGGTCCGCACTTTTTATATAATATGTATGTTACATTTTAGATTTGGGTAAAATATCAAGTCTTTTCAAGTAAACAGGTTCAAGTCCAATTCAAGTCCCAAGTCACTGGTGTAAAAGTCCAAGTCAAGTCACAAGTCTTACAACCTTTTTTCAAGTCAAGTCTAAAGTCATAAAATTAATGACTCGAGTCCAACTCGAGTCCAAGTCATGTGACTCGAGTCCACACCTCTGGTATGAATGACCATATTCTTGACATTGGGAAGCGTGGGCTGCAGGGTTGAGAATGAATACACGATCAGTGTAGGATCAAACCTGACCAACGCTGCTTTGACTTTTTGTGTTTATTTTTTTAAAGAGATGAAATGTAGAGTTTGATGTATTTTGCACATGTTCTTCTGAAGGTGAACCTAAGGGCTTTCTGTACACACCTTCTTATTTTAATACCAACACCATTCCTTTTTTTTTTCGAACTGCTGTTCGATACTGTTGCCTCTGACTGACAGATGTGTGGAGATGAATTGTAGTTGTGGGGCTGCTCTCCCCGACACTCCCTGCAGATTTTTGTTTAAGATGAATTGTTTTTGTCCATTGAGTTTGTCCAAACACAGCTTTAGGACCTGCTCTGTTTAATCTGGCTCTCAGTGCCATTTCTTTTCTGTTAAATGCTTCATATTTGTTTTTTGGACTTTATGCCTGTCATTGCCTTGGTTATTTTACCAAAAATAATGTTAATCAAATAATAATGGGTGTAGTTTGTAAGGTCAAGAGCAGACAAGAATGTATTGAAAAAACTATTACAATCAGTTTCTTTGAAAAGTCTCATTTATTTGTACATTTTGGCGACAACGCATCACGTGACTGAACTGACTGTGAGGTACTGCAACAGCAGAGGGCAGCAATACTGTAGAAAACATGCCAGCTCCCCAAAACGAAGCCCAAACGTCTCTATCGCTGCCTGGTGTCTGGCTGCAGTATAGGTCATGAACAACCCCTCCTCTATATTAGCAGATGGACTGGGGTCAGACTAAATAAAAGAAAAAACTTCTCCTCAGATCATTTTAACGCCTCCATTACAGAATTTCAGCTGTCATTTTCACTCAAGTCTCCATAGACTTTGGAGCAACTGTGTTGCTTCGAGGCCATTTGCGAGAAACGGCAATTCCTACAATAATGACAGTGCCATTTTGTGAAAGGCAAGAAAAGTACCTACGTTTTGATGTATAATTTGTTTTAATGAAGGCAAATTGAGCGTTTGTTCGGACATGAAGAAGAGATTGAGAAAGCCACAATGTGTGGCGTGTTTGGCGGTCCATAGCAACCATAACAACCAATATTGATTGACAGAAAAGAGATTTTGAGACAGGGGTTAAAAAAAAAAAAAAGCAGAGAGAGCCCATCTATAGGCTCGCCTGTAGGCTTCTAAGCAAGCGTAGCAGGTGAATTTCAGAGCCAGGGATTTTTTTTTCAACATGTTTCCCCAACATATGGTCCGCATGGGATTCGAACCACTGCCCCCTGTCTTCAATCTCTGCCATAGGGCCTGTCACTTTCCCACGAGCCACTTGGGCGGCCACGGAAAGACAGAGCAGAAGTGCTACATTTAAGTGCACACCCGTGCACAGCCGCAACCCCATTTTCGGCTCTTTTTCATTAGCTGGACACCAGGCTTATCTAGTCAGCCGTTCCAACCACATTCCTGGCAATGTGTGCCTACTTCAAGACGCATACAAGTGTAACTCTAATGCAACTTAAGTGTTAGTGACGTCACACCTATGCGCCACTGCCCTCTGTGGAGAATGGGAGAAATGTGCTTGCACCTCAACCTATGGACTCGGACATTCAATCATCATCTTCCTAACTCAAGGTAACCTTATGGCTATGGATTAGTGTGGCTGCTCTACCAGGTGTAACAATGAAGTTTAACACCCAGGCATCCACGAAAAAAGAATTTCTGAAATGTAACGGAGTTAGAAGCTAGCTGAGAGTTAGCTCGCTAGTTTCCATCTAAATATAATATACCAGGTTCTGACTGAGGGATTTCTAAAACAAATTAAAAGGCACAGCTCTGCTATCACTTCTGACATACATGAAGACAGGAAAGTAAGCAGCAGTGATGTTTGTAGGGTTACTGAAGTTTGGGTAGCTGGTATATAGTGATGTGCTATGTGACTAGCGAAACAGCTATGTTAGCATAACATTAACGCAGTGATGAACGGGAACTTTTTTTCCACTGGATAAGAGTTAAGGTGAGGGTCCTGATGGTTAGGGACAAATGCAGTGGCATGGCAGGATGCTGTAAACGGACCAAACTTCAGTCAAGAGAACAACTGAGATAATCCATCCACATAGGAGGTTAGTCATTAATGTGCTGCTGCATTGCCTGGGCTGTAGTTACATGGTAAGGTTTTAAAAACTGAGCTTTAAAATGAATAGTTGTAATAAAACTGAGAGAGGCCGACAGTGATCACTTACTTTTTGTAAGGGGCTTGTTGAGATTAAATAGAACAAGTTACAAAGCATTAAAACATGTTAAAAACACAACAGCCTTATTAAACGCAGAGTAGTTTGGGCCCAGAAGTAGGATTCATCACGTCATCACTTAAAGACCGGATAGACACACGGTGGAGTTACTCATGTTTACTGTTGTTGCCACTTTCTAAATGTAGCAGGATGAATATTATATGTACTGGTTGATCCCACTTTTAGTCAGGCGCATTTTGAGGAGAATAACTTTGCTGGTTATCAAATTATCAGTATCTTTGGAAACATTTAATACATCGTGATGGTTTAAATGCTGAGTCGTTTTCTGTTGTAGAATTGATATTCATAATAATATTTAGACAGCGGCCCTATAGGTGTTTGCAGTTTTTGCAGTTTTACAAGCCCTCACGGTAAAAATATGGAATTAAATGTCACTAATGGGCTCTTCTCAAAAACATCAGCGTCTGTGTCACACTGATTTGATTAACTGACTTATTTTATTGTAATCAAACCTATTTTGATATTGTTGTCTTGTTTTTCCTTTAGCGAGGTGGTTTCCTTCCAATTGTAGCAGGACCAGTACGTCTGCCAGCTCCAATCAAGCTCCGGTGACCAGGAAGACCTCAGCATTCGCCAATTCCTGCTGAATTACCGCAAACAGAAAGAACTGGCAGAGGGCATTGGAATAGAGGACGATGACACTGAAGACCGAGGTAATAGGTCTGTCTAAGGCCAGTGGAATATCAGCTGTAGACTGTAGTGGTGGTTATATTAGATTCAGAGTGTAGAGGAGATGACCCTTTTATGACCAGCAGGAAGGCACACACACACACGCAGTGTCTTAGGTTAATGACACACCATATGGGGTTTACAATGGGGGGTTGCTTTTATAAAACTGTTTGTAACAAAGAGTTGAGATTTGCAGAGGGACTCCCGGGCCATGCACATCTCCATTCTCGAAGATGAATAAGTGATAGAAGACGAATAAATGGTTGGGAAGTAACTATTAACCCTCACTATAAAGACATAAATGGTAACTAGAAGTAACCACACAAGAGGTTTACTGCAGTGTAACTAAGGGAGGGTTCAGGGTCACCTGATCCAAGGCTGACTATATGCTTTATCAAATAGGAAAGTTGTAAGTGTAATGTTGAAAGTACAGAGGGTGTCTGTCTCCTGAATCCAGACTGGGAGCTGGTTCAGAGCAGAGCCCTGAAAGCTGAAGGCTCTGCCTCCCATTCTACTTTTAGAAAGAGCTAGTCTGAGAGTGAAGAGCTGTACCGGGGTGATGTGGTACCTTAATGTGTTTAAGATATGACGGGGCCTCATAATTCAAGACCTTGTTGAAATATTGCCATGTCTTTATAACTCAGTCTTCCTACGTGTCGCATCATTGCTGGAGATTTGTTAGGACAGCTCAGTGATCTGTGGTTTGTTGGGCTCCTCTGAAAATATGACACAGTGTCTGAGAGTAGTGGAAGACAGAGTCAGTGAGCCTTCACTACCATAACTTAGCCAGTGAGTATGTAGACATGAACTGACCTGTCACTGGAGATACTGTCACAACAGCTAGATATGTAGTTCTTTACTCCAGGACACCGTCCAGCTGCTGGGAGCAAGCCCTGAAGCAGTCAATGACATCTGCTGCAGCAAAACTTGCATTTTGCTAGTGTTTATACTCAAATCAGTATATAATCAGTCTCAGAAAGCTCTTGTGGTTGTTAGTCAGTCCTACCTTCTCTGTTTCAATGTATATGTGAGAAGGGAATTGCATAAAAGGTAGATGTGACTTTATAATCTGTAATATCTCAGGTATGAACCAAATTTGGTGGATACCGTGCTGTTGGAGGCAAAGGAGCCAATGAGTAGAGAGGCGGTACCCCAAAGTTTAAAGCCAACTACAACTAATATTAATTTATTTTACGTGCATTTTCTTGAATATTGACTTGCTTGAATATTTGAATTTTAACATTGAAAACTAGTGATAAATATTACTAAGATTGTATGGATTAACTTTTTTTCTTAGGTGCACCAGCACAAAAGTTAGGTGCACCCAAATTTTTCATCGCATCGCTTAACCCCACTGTTTTACATGTTTCACTTTATTTTAATTGCTGTCATACAGACAATATTGATTTGTAAATGATTAACTAACAAGCTTGTCGACACAAAGTTCTTTATTTGGAGCACAGTTCTACAGGAAAGATAAGTTACTGAATAGTGCTTGTGCTTAAAGTGCTTTGGCACTCTTTGGCAATATTGTAGACAATGTTAAACTTGATCATCATCTGGGCCTCCTCTGACAATCTGTTTGCTGCTGCCTGCCGCTGAAAGGCAGTGGGGAGAGGGGCACTTGGGCAGGGCATTTATCACGACATGTAATGTGTTTTCTGGATACACTGGTGCTTTTTAAGCGTTCAGAGGTTGATGGCTCTGTGTCAGAGCACTGGCTATGAACTTCACACAGATCAGACGTAACGAAAAAGTTATCAATTGTTCTTTTCATCTTTTCTCATTACCCACAGCTACATCCACTTCTCAAGCGCCACAGCCTGGTGAGTATGTGATCTGCGTTCGCTTTGGAGGGGAGCACATCCCTAGCAGTCCATTCCAAGTCGCAGTGAGTGAGCTGCATTTAATCCTACGTGCCTACATGCTGTTTTGGCAACTTTCATGAATAAAACTGAGTTTTCAGTCTCAGTCAAAACAATCGCAAACAGGCAGAGTACAGTTGTCAAGAATGACCCTCGAGTTAGAGAAGCAGTAGTGTCTTATGATGAGTCTTAAGCTGCGTCAAGTCAACTACATGAAGCACCTATGGGCGAGATAACTCGAGTAGATAGGACGTGGGCAAGACCCAAGATAAGCTTTTCTCAAATTCTACATAAGCAATTTAAGTGAGTGCTAATAAGAGTGACAGATGCCACCGACTGAAGTAAATGCATAAGCAGTCCCAGATGCCAAAGCCCTGATTGAATATCTTGTTAAAGCCAATAAAGTCACATATGTTGTGTTGCTGTGAAAGCAGGAAACTGCCCATGCTGTCCAAAAACAGCTTTTTTTCCTGCTGTAAAGGTGGACATGGGAGCTTATATGAGAATGACTCTTGGAGGAATCACATTGTTTGTCACAGCTGTACTGGCTTCATTTTAATTGTTTTTATTTTTCAGCCATTTAGTACTGATGAAGTACTTTTAAAGTGCATTTAAGGAAAGTTCTCATTTCTCAGTGGAGTGTCAGTAAGACGGTATAAAGGAGTGGGGTCTGTATAAGAACACATTTTCAGATGAATAGGCAGTTGATGTAGAAATGGCGCGCATTACAAGTCGAACTTGATAATGAAGAGTGTTTACGTTGCTCCTCAGTACAGTAACTGCTGAGGTTACAGGATTTACGAGTGCCCTGGAGCACAGATCCATTCCCCTACAGAGGCTTTGTGATTGGTCCTGATGGCTGCAGCCGTTTCGCTATATCACTTTGACGCCGTTTTAATCCGCTCCAATGCCTTATCTTTTTCCCTCTCTCAATTCCCTCCATCATCCCTGCCTACACCCTCCAAGTACTGGAAGGAGCTCCGTCAGACCAGCTCATGCAACAGAGCCAAATGCCCCAACAGCCCTGGGTATCTAAAACCTCAGCCTCCGGTCTCTCGGCCTTCTCAGCTTCAGTTTTTGTTCAGCTTCTCCCTGTTGTCCCTTTGTCATCTATAGCACACATGGTCTCCTTTCATCAGACTGCATCATTGTCTGCTGTCTCTCATTGCAGGTGTTTCATCACTGAGAGGGTGCGTTCTCTCATTTCTCTCTCTCCATGTCAAAACGGGATGCCTGAAACACATGGACAGTTCAGCAGAGCTGCATAATGTTAAGAAGCCACAGCCTTCTGATGTTACCGGTCCTGTATTAATTTCCTGTGTTCATTTAGTCTGTGACATGTTGTCGCTGTAACCAGAACTGTTGCCACAATCTCTTAACAACCTGTGATCTGACGTGTGCACTTGCGTGTCTCTCAGGCAACAGACCGACCAATGGAATGATCTGGCTGGATGTGGCAAGTCTGAGACCATTTGACCTGGTGATTCCATTCACCATCCAGAAAGGAGAGGTCACAGGTAACAAGTCTACTTAATAAACAGATAGTTTGATCATAATGATGTGTGTGTGTCATTGTTTTTGTCCTCTGCTTTAGGTGAGGTCCGAATGGCATCAGGCAAAGTTGCTAAGCTTGACATCACAGACAACAACGATGGCACAGTTGCTGACAAGTACGCTCCCACAGAGGCCGGTCTGCATGAGATGGATATCAAATACGATGGCACCCACATCCCAGGTATCTGCATATGGTCAGGAGAAATGCGTGGGAATGAAGTGCATGGAGAAAATAGTTTGGAAGGAAGTCACTAACCGCTCTTTTTCTGTCTGTCAACAGGAAGTCCCTTGCAGTTCTACATGGATTGCATGAACGGTGCCTATGGCCCTGGCCTTATCCACGATCCATCTGGAGATGTTCCAAGACTACATGCCTGGAAACATTCTGCCCGAAACCCACTGCTCAGCTGCAGATATTCCACTGGACATAGGAGAGCTTGACCTCATAATGACCTGTCCCCTCCCACCCCTGCATGAGACTGTACGAGCATGAGCAGCTCCTTCAGCAGTGGACTTTTACACCCACAGTGTAGGAAGGAGCGCGACCGCAGGTCATTCTTACCAGCAGCTGTCAGACTCTATAATCCAGTTTAACATGGTTATCTCACTCATCACCTGTTTAATTGACATATCAAATGTTTTTAATTGCTGCTGCTCACTTTACAGCTTGTTTCTACACTGTATATTTCACCAGGATCATTCACCCCTTGTGTAAATATCTCTGTACACTTTTATCTGTATATCTGTGTGTATGTATATAGAACCACTCTGCGTCTTCCTTCTATATTTTATATTCCTCTTGCTGTGTAACACCCACATTTCTCATTTGTGGGATAAAAAGGTTTATTCTATTCTATTTCAACATTAAACTCGATACTTTGTGAAAAAGTCAAAATATGGAGATTAAAGGTTCCATTTCAAGGCAAACAAATCTATTGTCGATGAGTCTGTAGGTGGGCGGCTTGATCCAAATATTTATAATATTGACAAACCAGCACTGGTATTGGTATCAGATCGATACTAGCTTTGTTTCTCTCTTCAGTCTGTCTGTAGACCACTGAACTGTATAAATGATTTTTTGGAATGAAAAAATCGTGAACTTTCCTTTTCCCTGGGGCTTTGCATCAGTCGCCTCCTCCCAGCCTCGTATTTCTGACAGTGTAATCAAACAGGTGCTTTGGTTTCATCTTCTCCACAACTGTATTTCCCCTCATGGTGGTTCTTATCATAAGTAATGTGCCAAAACGTTATTACTTGCATGGGCTCACAGTGGGTAGTTGTGGGCGGGAGTGTGTGAGCAGGGCAAACCCACGCTTAACCTCCACAGGGCAACAGAAGTTTTGACCTTTGATGTCCCTATATGGGCCCAGATGGACAAAATTATTCTGGATGGGTTTTCTAAAACCTGTAGTGGTCCAGTTCTTTAACCTGAGCCCCAAAGGGTTTTCTGAGCTTCCTGCTCGAAAATGAAATGCCCAAAATTAATTGAGTGCAATCAAAAACTCTGTGTATACAATCGTGGTATCAAAGAAAGCTAACACTTGTGAAATGTCATCAGAGGTGTAAATATTGCAGCAGATATTACTGTGTCAAAGTTACTGAGACTGGAACACAGAAAAAGTGAGTAGATTTTATTCCCGCCTAATTTTTTATTTATTTTTTTAACATATAACCCTTTTAAAAGCATGCTTCAGTTCACATTTCACAACAAACAAAGAAACAAACAACCTTTATTTGTCACATACACAATCATACAGGGTACAACATGTAGTGAAATGCTTGTGTCTGAGCTGCAGACATTTAATTCCCGAAATTCAGTATAAACATCATCTGTGCAAAGTTTTATGTTTCTAAAGTGAAACCGTGAAAAATGACAGCACTGCCAACACATAAATATCCAGACGTTGAACAAAAAGGCCCAATTTTGCACACATTGAACACCATGTCAGTTGAATTTTTTAGGTATTAAACAGCAGAAATTATTTAATTTTATTAACAGGCCTAAAAATACTTTTTGAGCCAATATTTTTTTCTTTTTTTACTTTTTTAAGTTGAACAACTAAACAACAAATATACATAATAATGCAGTTATAGAAAGGGCAGGAAAAATGTCACAGCTTGCAGTATCTTTTACAACTCATGTATACAAATACAAGTCGGTAAACAAAAAAGGAATACATTAGGAGAAAAAAAACAAAAAAAATGATTAAGAAAGAAAAAAGGGTGCTCGAGGTATAAATAACGTATAAATCAAGTGAAACATTTGACACAGCTCCTGTGTTTTACATGCTTTGGAATTTGTGCTGTTCTTAGATTCTCTAGATAACTGTGGTGGTTTTGTGGTCTTCTTTTGCGGCTCTTTCAGTGAATTTTAGTCAGAGCGTGGTGAAGCTTGGTGTTTGGAATGGTGATAGCTCTGGAAGATAACCAGCCTTTCTTTATCCGGTTACATGAGGTCTGATGAATTTGTGGTTCAGTTTTGTTTGTTTAGTGGACTTGTGTGCATTTACGTAACTGCTCTTTTAATCATGGCTTGTTTTCGTTGTGTTTGGTGGTTGTAGAAATGGTTTATATGAGATTTTAGCGGAGATGTGCCCACAGAGTGAATGTAAAATGCAAATGAAGCAGTAGAAACAGTCTACGTCATTTCCTGGATGCTGTACGAAAAGTAGCGGTAAGAAATCGAAGGCGTGACCGTTATGATTTGAATATAATATCTGTGTGTGCGCTGAGTAAGTACTGAGTAAGTACTTTCAAGGCATAGAAATGACTCAAAATATTTATAACACTGTCTTTGCTCACTTATAGATCGTTAGACACACAGATAACATTGCATGTGCATGTGGTGTTTGAAGTACTTTCAAGTACAGATGAGATAACACCTTATCATATTATCATCGTCAGAAGTGAGCATATACGCACGCACTCTTATCTCTTCCATGTAAAGTTTTGAATATACCTATAATCCAGGTAACGTTTGATAACAGCGCACTAATACTATTAGCTTAATCTAAGATATGGGTGTCGGAATAGGTGTTCTCCCACTTATTGCGCTACCATGAAGTGAGGGTACAAGTTAAACTGCCCAGGGTTAACATAGAAAGACAATCATCCACACTCACATTCACACCTACGGTCAGTTAGAATCCGAAAAACGATGTGGGCTTCATAGATAATTGGCAAACCTTCTGGAGGAAACCTGGTCTTGTTAGGAGAGACGGCATCCATCCCACTTTGGATGGAGCAGCTCTCATTTCTAGAAATATGGACCAATTTATTAAACCCCCCAAAATATGACTATCCAGAGTTGGACCAGGAAGCAGAGTTGCAGTCTTACACGCCTCTCTGCAGCTTCTCTCCTCTTGCTACCCCCAAAAACCCATCTCCATAGACTGTGTCAGCTCCCAAACAGACAAAAAAACAAACTAAAAACCAGCAATAAACAACTTAAACATAAAAAATCACAAAGAAAGAACAATACAGTATCCACATCTGAACCAAAGAGTAAAACAGTGAAATGTGGATTATTAAATATTAGGTCTCTCTCCTCCAAGTCTCTGTTAGTACATGACTTAATAATTGATCAACAAATCGATTTACTCTGCCTTACAGAAACCTGGTTGCAGCAGGATGATTATGTTAGTTTAAAGAATCAACACCCCCGAGTCATTCTAACTACCAGAAACCTCGAAGCACAGGCCGAGGGGGCGGTGTGGCAGCAATTTTTCACACCAGCCTATTTATCAACGAAAGACCAAGACAGACTTTTAATTCATTTGAAAGCCTGATGCTTAGCCTCGTCCACCCCAGCTGTAAAACTCAGAAACCAGTCTTACTTGTTATCATCTATCGTCCACCTGGGCCTTACACAGAGTTTCTGTCTGATTTCTCAGACTTTTTATCTGATTTAGTGCTCAGCTCAGATAAAATAATTATTGTGGGTGATTTTAACATCCATGTAGATGCTAAGAATGACAGCCTCAACATGGCATTTAATCTGTTATTAGACTCAATTGGCTTCTCTCAAAATGTAAAAGAACCCACCCACCACTTTAACCACACCCTAGATCTTGTTTTAACATATGGCATAGAAACTGAAGATTTAACAGCGTTTCCTGAAAACCACCTCCTGTCTGATCATTTCCTGATAACATTTACATTTACAATAATTGATTACACAGCAGTGGAGAGTAGACTTTATCAAAGTAGATGTCTTTCTGAAAGTGCTGTAACTAAGTTTAAGAATATAATCCACCCATTGTTATCATCTTCAATGCCCTGTACCAACATAGAACAGAGCAGCTATCTGAACGCTACTCCAACAGAGGTCGATCATCTTGTTAATAATTTTACCTCCTCACTACGTACGACTCTGGATACTGTAGCTCCGGTGAAAACTAAGGTCTCAAATCAGAAGTACCTGACTCCGTGGTATAATTCTCAAACACATAGCCTAAAGCAGATAACTCGTAAGCTGGAGAGGAAATGGCGTGTCACAAATTTCGAAGATGATCATTTAGCCTGGAGAAATAGTTTGTTGCTTTATAAGAAAGCCCTCCGCAAAGCCAGAACATCTTACTATTCATCACTGATTGAAGAAAATAAGAACAACCCCAGGTTTCTCTTCAGCACTGTAGCCAGGCTGACAAAAAGTCAGCTCTACTGAGCCAACCATCCTTTAACGTTAACTAGTAATGACTTCATGAACTTCTTCACAAATAAAATTGTAATCATTAGAGAAAAATTACCAATAATCATCCCACAGATGTAATATTATCTACAGCTACTCTCAGTACCATTGATATTCATTTAGACTCTTTTTCTCCAATTGATCTTTCTGAGTTAACTTCAATAATTACTTCCTCCAAACCATCAACGTGTCTTTTAGACCCCATTCCTACAAAACTGCTCAAAGAAGTCCTGCCATTAATTAATGCTTCAATCTTAAATATGATAACCTATCTCTAATAATCGGCTATGTACCACAGGCCTTCAAGGTGGCTGTAGTTAAGCTTTACTCAAAGCATCCCTAGACCCAGCAGTCTTAGCTAATTATAGGCCAATCTCCAACCTTCCTTTCATATCAAACATCCTTGAAAGAGTGGTTGTCAAACAGCTAACAGATCATCTGCAGAGGAATGGCTTATTTGAAGAGTTTCAGTCAGGTTTCAGAGCTCAGCACAGCACAGAAACAGCTTTAGTGAAGGTCACAAATGATCTTCTTATGGCCTCTGACAGTGGACTCATCTCTGTGCTTGTCCTGCTAGACCTCAGTGCAGCGTTCGATACTGTTGACCATAATATCTATTAGCGCGATTAGAGCACGCTGTAGGTATTACAGGTACTGCGCTGCAGTGGTTTGTATCATGTCTATCTAATAGACTCCAGTTTGTTCATGTAAATGGAGAGTCCTCTCCACACACTAAGGTCAATTATGGCGTTCCACAGGGTTCGGTGCTAGGACAAATGCTGTTACATTATAATGCTTCCCTTAGGCAGCATCATTAGAAGACATAGCATACATTTTCACTGCTATGCAGATGACACCCAGCTCTATCTGTCCATGAA
>NW_020329133.1:0-13837 GCF_001858045.2 Oreochromis niloticus | reverse complement strand
TTTAACGAATCATTTTCATAACTTGAAATGAATAGAAATTGTACATTTCTAAAATTATGCACAAGTTTTGCAAACAACAAAGTTATATGGTACTATTTACCTAAAAATGCAGCCAAGGCCTCAGGCGTTTTTATATAACCATTTAAATCTATTTACAGAACAATCAGGTGTGCGCATCAAATAAGAAGGCACACAAATTATTTGTGCCAGTCCAAAAATGTAGTTTGTGTTCAGTATAAGACAGAGGAGAACACCACAGGCCTAAACTCTGCAGGTCTGACAACTGGAGGTGCAACAGTCCATTTTCTATGTGGAGACAGCGTTTACACTGGAATCTGCCTTTGACAGCTTTTTTAGATCAAATATGAAATTCAGCAGTCTAACCGACACACAATACAAAACAATAACACACAACAAACTAACTATAGCCTCCAAACACGCTAAACGTCACTAATGTCTCACATATGAAAACTCTCTCTCTCTTTCTTTCGCTCGCCCGCTTTCCGTCGCGGGTGTCACTCCTAAAAACTTCCCTTCTCCTAAACAACAAATGTACATGTTGCCTTATCATTTTTTTGATTTGCTGACATGCTAAACTCTAACACCAATAGGGAAGGGGTGTTTTTTCTTTTTTTTTCACTCGCAAGTGGAGAGCGTATGCTAGGCTGTCTGTAGAAACGCCGTTTTTGTCTAGCATCCCTGTTGAGAATAACCTTTGCAAATAAACAACAGCTAATAATATAAGATCAATGTATTTATTTGATGTATTGACATAAATGACAGAGAAAAGGCCATGTATAGCAGGACTACTCAATTACACACTAAGGTGGGCCAGATTTCTAACCAAAAAAATTTTTTTCCCTGGCTCAGACATGCAAAGGTAAACACGACCATACACTAATTGCAAATTAACACAGTGATTTGAATTGTGATGTGATGGTAAAATAAATATTTGTCAGTCTAAACTGGGTTAAATCTACGGGTTAATGATGGGAGGAGACGGAGAGAGACTGAGTACAGCTACAGAACCCACTTTCTGAAACGGACCCTGCTCACCATTCACCGACAATTCTGAGCTAACAAGTTGCATGTTATTCTTGGATGCGCTTGCAGGACCGGATTTAAAATAGCATGACAAACATATCATACCTGTTAAAGCCACACAGTATCATCTACGTAGCCCGAAGAACATTTGCT
Source organism: Oreochromis niloticus (assembly GCF_001858045.2). Taxonomy (NCBI): domain Eukaryota; kingdom Metazoa; phylum Chordata; class Actinopteri; order Cichliformes; family Cichlidae; genus Oreochromis; species Oreochromis niloticus. The sequence goes on along the minus strand of NW_020329133.1, from coordinate 12,640 downwards.
AATAAGATGAAGTTAGCTAAGTCAGCTATTTCATCGTAGCAAAAAAAAAAAAAAAAGCACCTACCGTTCTTTATGCAACTTCAAATGTCGGACAAAGTTGGAAGTTGTTCCATCTCCGTCTGTGATTCTCTTCTTGCATGTTTTGCATATTGCATTTCGTTTTTTGTTGACTACTTCGTAGTTTATGTACCCGAAAGAAATTACTCTTGGAAGCATTTTTGGCTCGAGCGTTTTTGTTCTTGTTTTTTCAAATCTGGTTAATTTGATTGGCTGTGTTACAGCCCACGCTCACATACATACGGAGTGTGGTAAGAATGAATGAATGAATGAATAAAGTGAATTAATGGTCCGCACTTTTTATATAATATGTATGTTACATTTTAGATTTGGGTAAAATATCAAGTCTTTTCAAGTAAACAGGTTCAAGTCCAATTCAAGTCCCAAGTCACTGGTTGTAAAAGTCCAAGTCAAGTCACAAGTCTTACAACCTTTTTTCAAGTCAAGTCTAAAGTCATAAAATTAATGACTCGAGTCCAACTCGAGTCCAAGTCATGTGACTCGAGTCCACACCTCTGGTATGAATGACCATATTCTTGACATTGGAAGCGTGGGCTGCAGGGTTGAGAATGAATACACGATCAGTGTAGGATCAAACCTGACCAACGCTGCTTTGACTTTTTGTGTTTATTTTTTTAAAGAGATGAAATGTAGAGTTTGATGTATTTTGCACATGTTCTTCTGAAAGGTGAACCTAAGGGCTTTTCTGTACACACCTTCTTATTTTAATACCAACACCATTCCTTTTTTTTTTCGAACTGCTGTTCGATACTGTTGCTCTGACTGACAGATGTGTGGAGATGAATTGTAGTTGTGGGGCTGCTCTCCCCGACACTCCCTGCAGATTTTTGTTTAAGATGAATTGTTTTTGTCCATTGAGTTTGTCCAAACACAGCTTTAGGACTGCTCTGTTTAAATCTGGCTCTCAGTGCCATTTCTTTCTGTTAAAATGCTTCATATTTGTTTTTTTGGACTTTATGCCTGTCATTGCCTTGGTTATTTTACCAAAAATAATGTTAATCAAATAATAATGGGTGTAGTTTGTAAGGTCAAGAGCAGACAAAGAATGTATTGAAAAAACTATTACAATCAGTTTCTTTGAAAAGTCTCATTTATTTGTACATTTTGGCGACAACGCATCACGTGACTGAACTGACTGTGAGGTACTGCAACAGCAGAGGGCAGCAATACTGTAGAAAACATGCCAGCTCCCCAAAAACGAAGCCCAAACGTCTCTATCGCTGCCTGGTGTTCTGGCTGCAGTATAGGTCATGAACAACCCCTCCTCTATATTAGCAGATGGGACTGGGGTCAGACTAAAATAAAAGAAAAAACTTCTCCTCAGATCATTTTAACGCCTCCATTACAGAATTTCAGCTGTCATTTTCACTCAAGTCTCCATAGACTTTGGAGCAACTGTGTTGCTTCGAGGCCATTTGCGAGAAAACGGCAATTCCTACAATAATGACAGTGCCATTTTGTGAAAGGCAAGAAAAGTACCTACGTTTTGATGTATAATTTGTTTTAATGAAGGCAAAATTGAGCGTTTGTTCGGACATGAAGAAGAGATTGAGAAAGCCACAATGTGTGGCGTGTTTGGCGGTCCATAGCAACCATAACAACCAATATTGATTGACAGAAAAGAGATTTTGAGACAGGGGTTAAAAAAAAAAAAAGCAGAGAGAGCCCATCTATAGGCTCGCCTGTAGGCTTCTAAGCAAGCGTAGCAGGTGAATTCAGAGCCAGGGATTTTTTTTTTCAACATGTTTCCCCAACATATGGTCCGCATGGGATTCGAACCACTGCCCCCTGTCTTCAATCTCTGCCATAGGGCCTGTCACTTTCCCACGAGCCACTTGGGCGGCCACGGAAAGACAGAGCAGAAGTGCTACATTTAAAGTGCACACCCGTGCACAGCCGCAACCCCATTTTCGGCTCTTTTTCATTAGCTGGACACCAGGCCTTATCTAGTCAGCCGTTCCAACCACATTCCTGGCAATGTGTGCCTACTTCAAGACGCATACAAGTGTAACTCTAATGCAACTTAAGTGTTAGTGACGTCACACCTATGCGCCACTGCCCTCTGTGGAGAATGGGAGAAATGTGCTTGCACCTCAACCTATGGACTCGGACATTCAATCATCATCTTCCTAACTCAAGGTAACCTTATGGCTATGGATTAGTGTGGCTGCTCTACCAGGTGTAACAATGAAGTTTAACACCCAGGCATCCACGAAAAAAGAATTTCTGAAATGTAACGGAGTTAGAAGCTAGCTGAGAGTTAGCTCGCTAGTTTCCATCTAAATATAATATACCAGGTTCTGACTGAGGGATTTCTAAAACAAATTAAAAGGCACAGCTCTGCTATCACTTCTGACATACATGAAGACAGGAAAGTAAGCAGCAGTGATGTTTGTAGGGTTACTGAAGTTTGGGTAGCTGGTATATAGTGATGTGCTATGTGACTAGCGAAACAGCTATGTTAGCATAACATTAACGCAGTGATGAACGGGAACTTTTTTTCCACTGGATAAGAGTTAAGGTGAGGGTTCCTGATGGTTAGGGACAAATGCAGTGGCATGGCAGGATGCTGTAAACGGACCAAACTTCAGTCAAGAGAACAACTGAGATAATCCATCCACATAGGAGGTTAGTCATTAATGTGCTGCTGCATTGCCTGGGCTGTAGTTACATGGTAAGGTTTTAAAAACTGAGCTTTAAAATGAATAGTTGTAATAAAAACTGAGAGAGGCCGACAGTGATCACTTACTTTTGTAAGGGGCTTGTTGAGATTAAATAGAACAAGTTACAAAGCATTAAAACATGTTAAAAACACAACAGCCTTATTAAACGCAGAGTAGTTTGGGCCCAGAAGTAGGATTCATCACGTCATCACTTAAAGACCGGATAGACACACGGTGGAGTTACTCATGTTTACTGTTGTTGCCACTTTCTAAATGTAGCAGGATGAATATTATATGTACTGGTTGATCCACTTTTAGTCAGGCGCATTTTGAGGAGAAATAACTTTGCTGGTTATCAAATTATCAGTATCTTTGGAAACATTTAATACATCGTGATGGTTTAAATGCTGAGTCGTTTTCTGTTGTAGAATTGATATTCATAATAATATTTAGACAGCGGCCCTATAGGTGTTTGCAGTTTTTGCAGTTTTACAAGCCCTCACGGTAAAAATATGGAATTAAATGTCACTAATGGGCTCTTCTCAAAAAACATCAGCGTCTGTGTCACACTGATTTTGATTAACTGACTTATTTTATTGTAATCAAACCTATTTTGATATTGTTGTCTTGTTTTTCCTTTAGCGAGGTGGTTTCCTTCCAATTGTAGCAGGACCAGTACGTCTGCCAGCTCCAATCAAAGCTCCGGTGACCAGGAAGACCTCAGCATTCGCCAATTCCTGCTGAATTACCGCAAACAGAAAGAACTGGCAGAGGGCATTGGAATAGAGGACGATGACACTGAAGACCGAGGTAATAGGTCTGTCTAAGGGCCAGTGGAATATCAGCTGTAGACTGTAGTGGTGGTTATATTAGATTCAGAGTGTAGAGGAGATGACCCTTTTATGACCAGCAGGAAGGCACACACACACACGCAGTGTCTTAGGTTAATGACACACCATATGGGGTTTACAATGGGGGGTTGCTTTTATAAAACTGTTTGTAACAAAGAGTTGAGATTTGCAGAGGGACTCCCGGGCCATGCACATCTCCATTCTCGAAGATGAATAAGTGATAGAAGACGAATAAATGGTTGGGAAGTAACTATTAACCCTCACTATAAAGACATAAATGGTAACTAGAAGTAACCACACAAGAGGTTTACTGCAGTGTAACTAAGGAGGGTTCAGGGTCACCTGATCCAAGGCTGACTATATGCTTTATCAAATAGGAAAGTTGTAAGTGTAATGTTGAAAGTACAGAGGGTGTCTGTCTCCTGAATCCAGACTGGGAGCTGGTTCAGAGCAGAGCCCTGAAAGCTGAAGGCTCTGCCTCCCATTCTACTTTTAGAAAGAGCTAGTCTGAGAGTGAAGAGCTGTACCGGGGTGATGTGGTACCTTAATGTGTTTAAGATATGACGGGGCCTCATAATTCAAGACCTTGTTGAAATATTGCCATGTCTTTATAACTCAGTCTTCCTACGTGTCGCATCATTGCTGGAGATTTGTTAGGACAGCTCAGTGATCTGTGGTTTGTTGGGCTCCTCTGAAAATATGACACAGTGTCTGAGAGTAGTGGAAGACAGAGTCAGTGAGCCTTCACTACCATAACTTAGCCAGTGAGTATGTAGACATGAACTGACCTGTCACTGGAGATACTGTCACAACAGCTAGATATGTAGTTCTTTACTCCAGGACACCGTCCAGCTGCTGGGAGCAAGCCCTGAAGCAGTCAATGACATCTGCTGCAGCAAAACTTGCATTTTGCTAGTGTTTATACTCAAAATCAGTATATAATCAGTCTCAGAAAGCTCTTGTGGTTGTTAGTCAGTCCTACCTTCTCTGTTTCAATGTATATGTGAGAAGGGAATTGCATAAAAAGGTAGATGTGACTTTATAATCTGTAATATCTCAGGTATGAACCAAATTTGGTGGATACCGTGCTGTTGGAGGCAAAGGAGCCAATGAGTAGAGAGGCGGTACCCCAAAGTTTAAAGCCAACTACAACTAATATTAATTTATTTTACGTGCATTTTCTTGAATATTGACTTGCTTGAATATTTGAATTTTAACATTGAAAACTAGTGATAAATATTACTAAGATTGTATGGATTAACTTTTTTTCTTAGGTGCACCAGCACAAAAGTTAGGTGCACCCAAATTTTTCATCACATCGCTTAACCCCACTGTTTTACATGTTTCACTTTATTTTAATTGCTGTCATACAGACAATATTGATTTGTAAATGATTAACTAACAAGCTTGTCGACACAAAGTTCTTTATTTGGAGCACAGTTCTACAGGAAAGATAAGTTACTGAAATAGTGCTTGTGCTTAAAGTGCTTTGGCACTCTTTGGCAATATTGTAGACAATGTTAAACTTGATCATCATCTGGGCCTCCTCTGACAATCTGTTTGCTGCTGCCTGCCGCTGAAAGGCAGTGGGGAGAGGGGGCACTTGGGCAGGGCATTTATCACGACATGTAATGTGTTTTCTGGATACACTGGTGCTTTTTAAGCGTTCAGAGGTTGATGGCTCTGTGTCAGAGCACTGGCTATGAACTTCACACAGATCAGACGTAACGAAAAAGTTATCAATTGTTCTTTTCATCTTTTCTCATTACCCACAGCTACATCCACTTCTCAAGCGCCACAGCCTGGTGAGTATGTGATCTGCGTTCGCTTTGGAGGGGAGCACATCCCTAGCAGTCCATTCCAAGTCGCAGTGAGTGAGCTGCATTTAATCCTACGTGCCTACATGCTGTTTTGGCAACTTTCATGAATAAAACTGAGTTTTCAGTCTCAGTCAAAACAATCGCAAACAGGCAGAGTACAGTTGTCAAGAATGACCCTCGAGTTAGAGAAGCAGTAGTGTCTTATGATGAGTCTTAAGCTGCGTCAAGTCAACTACATGAAGCACCTATGGGCGAGATAACTCGAGTAGATAGGACGTGGGCAAGACCCAAGATAAGCTTTTCTCAAATTCTACATAAGCAATTTAAGTGAGTGCTAATAAGAGTGACAGATGCCACCGACTGAAGTAAATGCATAAGCAGTCCCAGATGCCAAAGCCCTGATTGAATATCTTTGTTAAAGCCAATAAAGTCACATATGTTGTGTTGCTGTGAAAGCAGGAAACTGCCCATGCTGTCCAAAAACAGCTTTTTTCCTGCTGTAAAGGTGGACATGGGAGCTTATATGAGAATGACTCTTGGAGGAATCACATTGTTTGTCACAGCTGTACTGGCTTCATTTTTAATTGTTTTTATTTTTCAGCCATTTAGTACTGATGAAGTACTTTTAAAGTGCATTTAAGGAAAGTTCTCATTTCTCAGTGGAGTGTCAGTAAGACGGTATAAAGGAGTGGGTCTGTATAAGAACACATTTTCAGATGAATAGGCAGTTGATGTAGAAATGGCGCGCATTACAAGTCGAACTTGATAATGAAGAGTGTTTACGTTGCTCCTCAGTACAGTAACTGCTGAGGTTACAGGATTTACGAGTGCCCTGGAGCACAGATCCATTCCCCTACAGAGGCTTTGTGATTGGTCCTGATGGCTGCAGCCGTTTCGCTATATCACTTTGACGCCGTTTTAATCCGCTCCAATGCCTTATCTTTTTCCCTCTCTCAATTCCCTCCATCATCCCTGCCTACACCCTCCAAGTACTGGAAGGAGCTCCGTCAGACCAGCTCATGCAACAGAGCCAAATGCCCAACAGCCCTGGGTATCTAAAACCTCAGCCTCCGGTCTCTCGGCCTTCTCAGCTTCAGTTTTTGTTCAGCTTCTCCCTGTTGTCCCTTTGTCATCTATAGCACACATGGTCTCCTTTCATCAGACTGCATCATTGTCTGCTGTCTCTCATTGCAGGTGTTTCATCACTGAGAGGGTGCGTTCTCTCATTTCTCTCTCTCCATGTCAAAAACGGGATGCCTGAAACACATGGACAGTTCAGCAGAGCTGCATAATGTTAAGAAGCCACAGCCTTCTGATGTTACCGGTCCTGTATTAATTTCCTGTGTTCATTTAGTCTGTGACATGTTGTCGCTGTAACCAGAACTGTTGCCACAATCTCTTAACAACCTGTGATCTGACGTGTGCACTTGCGTGTCTCTCAGGCAACAGACCGACCAATGGGAATGATCTGGCTGGATGTGGCAAGTCTGAGACCATTTGACCTGGTGATTCCATTCACCATCCAGAAAGGAGAGGTCACAGGTAACAAGTCTACTTAATAAACAGATAGTTTGATCATAATGATGTGTGTGTGTCATTGTTTTTGTCCTCTGCTTTAGGTGAGGTCCGAATGGCATCAGGCAAAGTTGCTAAGCTTGACATCACAGACAACAACGATGGCACAGTTGCTGACAAGTACGCTCCCACAGAGGCCGGTCTGCATGAGATGGATATCAAATACGATGGCACCCACATCCCAGGTATCTGCATATGGTCAGGAGAAATGCGTGGGAATGAAGTGCATGGAGAAAATAGTTTGGAAGGAAGTCACTAACCGCTCTTTTTCTGTCTGTCAACAGGAAGTCCCTTGCAGTTCTACATGGATTGCATGAACGGTGCCTATGGCCCTGGCCTTATCCACGATCCATCTGGAGATGTTCCAAGACTACATGCCTGGAAACATTCTGCCCGAAACCCACTGCTCAGCTGCAGATATTCCACTGGACATAGGAGAGCTTGACCTCATAATGACCTGTCCCCTCCCACCCCCTGCATGAGACTGTACGAGCACTGAGCAGCTCCTTCAGCAGCGGACTTTTACACCCACAGTGTAGGAAGGAGCGCGACCGCAGGTCATTCTTACCAGCAGCTGTCAGACTCTATAATCCAGTTTAACATGGTTATCTCACTCATCACCTGTTTAATTGACATATCAAATGTTTTTAATTGCTGCTGCTCACTTTACAGCTTGTTTCTACACTGTATATTTCACCAGGATCATTCACCCCTTGTGTAAATATCTCTGTACACTTTTATCTGTATATCTGTGTGTATGTATATAGAACCACTCTGCGTCTTCCTTCTATATTTTATATTCCTCTTGCTGTGTAACACCCACATTTCTCATTTGTGGGATAAAAAGGTTTATTCTATTCTATTTCAACATTAAACTCGATACTTTGTGAAAAAGTCAAAATATGGAGATTAAAGGTTCCATTTCAAGGCAAACAAATCTATTGTCGATGAGTCTGTAGGTGGGCGGCTTGATCCAAATATTTATAATATTGACAAACCAGCACTGGTATTGGTATCAGATCGATACTAGCTTTGTTTCTCTCTTCAGTCTGTCTGTAGACCACTGAACTGTATAAATGATTTTTTGGAATGAAAAAATCGTGAACTTTCCTTTTCCCTGGGGCTTTGCATCAGTCGCCTCCTCCCAGCCTCGTATTTCTGACAGTGTAATCAAACAGGTGCTTTGGTTTCATCTTCTCCACAACTGTATTTCCCCTCATGGTGGGTTCTTATCATAAGTAATGTGCCAAAACGTTATTACTTGCATGGGCTCACAGTGGGTAGTTGTGGGCGGGAGTGTGTGAGCAGGGCAAACCCACGCTTAACCTCCACAGGGCAACAGAAGTTTTGACCTTTGATGTCCCTATATGGGCCCAGATGGACAAAATTATTCTGGATGGGTTTTCTAAAACCTGTAGTGGTCCAGTTCTTTAACCTGAGCCCCAAAGGGTTTTCTGAGCTTCCTGCTCGAAAATGAAATGCCCAAAATTAATTGAGTGCAATCAAAAACTCTGTGTATACAATCGTGGTATCAAAAGAAAGCTAACACTTGTGAAATGTCATCAGAGGTGTAAATATTGCAGCAGATATTACTGTGTCAAAGTTACTGAGACTGGAACACAGAAAAAGTGAGTAGATTTTATTCCCGCCTAATTTTTTTATTTATTTTTTTAACATATAACCCTTTTAAAAGCATGCTTCAGTTCACATTTCACAACAAACAAAGAAACAAACAACCTTTATTTGTCACATACACAATCATACAGGGTACAACATGTAGTGAAATGCTTGTGTCTGAGCTGCAGACATTTAATTCCCGAAATTCAGTATAAACATCATCTGTGCAAAGTTTTATGTTTCTAAAGTGAAACCGTGAAAAATGACAGCACTGCCAACACATAAATATCCAGACGTTGAACAAAAAGGCCCAATTTTGCACACATTGAACACCATGTCAGTTGAATTTTTTAGGTATTAAACAGCAGAAATTATTTAATTTTATTAACAGGCCTAAAAATACTTTTTGAGCCAATATTTTTTTCTTTTTTTACTTTTTTAAGTTGAACAACTAAACAACAAATATACATAATAATGCAGTTATAGAAAGGGCAGGAAAAATGTCACAGCTTGCAGTATCTTTTACAACTCATGTATACAAATACAAGTCGGTAAACAAAAAAGGAATACATTAGGAGAAAAAAAACAAAAAAATGATTAAGAAAGAAAAAAGGGTGCTCGAGGTATAAATAACGTATAAATCAAGTGAAACATTTGACACAGCTCCTGTGTTTTACATGCTTTGGAATTTGTGCTGTTCTTTAGATTCTCTAGATAACTGTGGTGGTTTTTGTGGTCTTCTTTTGCGGCTCTTTCAGTGAATTTTAGTCAGAGCGTGGTGAAGCTTGGTGTTTGGAATTGGTGATAGCTCTGGAAGATAACCAGCCTTTCTTTATCCGGTTACATGAGGTCTGATGAATTTGTGGTTCAGTTTTGTTTGTTTAGTGGACTTGTGTGCATTTACGTAACTGCTCTTTTAATCATGGCTTGTTTTCGTTGTGTTTGGTGGTTGTAGAAATGGTTTATATGAGATTTTAGCGGAGATGTGCCCACAGAGTGAATGTAAAATGCAAATGAAGCAGTAGAAACAGTCTACGTCATTTCCTGGATGCTGTACGAAAAGTAGCGGTAAGAAATCGAAGGCGTGACCGTTATGATTTTGAATATAATATCTGTGTGTGCGCTGAGTAAGTACTGAGTAAGTACTTTCAAGGCATAGAAATGACTCAAAATATTTATAACACTGTCTTTGCTCACTTATAGATCGTTAGACACACAGATAACATTGCATGTGCATGTGGTGTTTGAAGTACTTTCAAGTACAGATGAGATAACACCTTATCATATTATCATCGTCAGAAGTGAGCATATACGCACGCACTCTTATCTCTTCCATGTAAGTTTTGAATATACCTATAATCCAGGTAACGTTTGATAACAGCGCACTAATACTATTAGCTTAATCTAAGATATGGGTGTCGGAATAGGTGTTCTCCCACTTATTGCGCTACCATGAAGTGAGGGGTACAAGTTAAACTGCCCAGGGTTAACATAGAAAGACAATCATCCACACTCACATTCACACCTACGGTCAGTTTAGAATCCGAAAAACGATGTGGGCTTCATAGATAATTGGCAAACCTTCTGGAGGAACCTGGTCTTGTTAGGAGAGACGGCATCCATCCCACTTTGGATGGAGCAGCTCTCATTTCTAGAAATATGGACCAATTTATTAAACCCCCCAAAATATGACTATCCAGAGTTGGGACCAGGAAGCAGAGTTGCAGTCTTACACGCCTCTCTGCAGCTTCTCTCCTTGCTACCCCCAAAAACCCATCTCCATAGAGACTGTGTCAGCTCCCAAACAGACAAAAAAACAAACTAAAAACCAGCAATAAACAACTTAAACATAAAAAATCACAAAGAAAGAACAATACAGTATCCACATCTGAACCAAAGAGTAAAACAGTGAAATGTGGATTATTAAATATTAGGTCTCTCTCCTCCAAGTCTCTGTTAGTACATGACTTAATAATTGATCAACAAATCGATTTACTCTGCCTTACAGAAACCTGGTTGCAGCAGGATGATTATGTTAGTTTAAAGGAATCAACACCCCGAGTCATTCTAACTACCAGAAACCTCGAAGCACAGGCCGAGGGGCGGTGTGGCAGCAATTTTTCACACCAGCCTATTTATCAACGAAAGACCAAGACAGACTTTTAATTCATTTGAAAGCCTGATGCTTAGCCTCGTCCACCCAGCTGTAAAACTCAGAAACCAGTCTTACTTGTTATCATCTATCGTCCACCTGGGCCTTACACAGAGTTTCTGTCTGATTTCTCAGACTTTTTATCTGATTTAGTGCTCAGCTCAGATAAAATAATTATTGTGGGTGATTTTAACATCCATGTAGATGCTAAGAATGACAGCCTCAACATGGCATTTAATCTGTTATTAGACTCAATTGGCTTCTCTCAAAATGTAAAAGAACCCACCCACCACTTTAACCACACCCTAGATCTTGTTTTAACATATGGCATAGAAACTGAAGATTTAACAGCGTTTCCTGAAAACCACCTCCTGTCTGATCATTTCCTGATAACATTTACATTTACAATAATTGATTACACAGCAGTGGAGAGTAGACTTTATCAAAGTAGATGTCTTTCTGAAAGTGCTGTAACTAAGTTTAAGAATATAATCCACCCATTGTTATCATCTTCAATGCCCTGTACCAACATAGAACAGAGCAGCTATCTGAACGCTACTCCAACAGAGGTCGATCATCTTGTTAATAATTTTACCTCCTCACTACGTACGACTCTGGATACTGTAGCTCCGGTGAAAACTAAGGTCTCAAATCAGAAGTACCTGACTCCGTGGTATAATTCTCAAACACATAGCCTAAAGCAGATAACTCGTAAGCTGGAGAGGAAATGGCGTGTCACAAATTCGAAGATGATCATTTAGCCTGGAGAAATAGTTTGTTGCTTTATAAGAAAGCCCTCCGCAAAGCCAGAACATCTTACTATTCATCACTGATTGAAGAAAATAAGAACAACCCCAGGTTTCTCTTCAGCACTGTAGCCAGGCTGACAAAAAGTCAGCTCTACTGAGCCAACCATCCCTTTAACGTTAACTAGTAATGACTTCATGAACTTCTTCACAAATAAAATTGTAATCATTAGAGAAAAAATTACAATAATCATCCCACAGATGTAATATTATCTACAGCTACTCTCAGTACCATTGATATTCATTTAGACTCTTTTTCTCCAATTGATCTTTCTGAGTTAACTTCAATAATTACTTCCTCCAAACCATCAACGTGTCTTTTAGACCCCATTCCTACAAAACTGCTCAAAGAAGTCCTGCCATTAATTAATGCTTCAATCTTAAATATGATCAACCTATCTCTAATAATCGGCTATGTACCACAGGCCTTCAAGGTGGCTGTAGTTAAGCCTTTACTCAAAAGCCATCCTAGACCCAGCAGTCTTAGCTAATTATAGGCCAATCTCCAACCTTCCTTTCATATCAAACATCCTTGAAAGAGTGGTTGTCAAACAGCTAACAGATCATCTGCAGAGGAATGGCTTATTTGAAGAGTTTCAGTCAGGTTTCAGAGCTCAGCACAGCACAGAAACAGCTTTAGTGAAGGTCACAAATGATCTTCTTATGGCCTCTGACAGTGGACTCATCTCTGTGCTTGTCCTGCTAGACCTCAGTGCAGCGTTCGATACTGTTGACCATAATAATCTATTAGCGCGATTAGAGCACGCTGTAGGTATTACAGGTACTGCGCTGCAGTGGTTTGTATCATGTCTATCTAATAGACTCCAGTTTGTTCATGTAAATGGAGAGTCCTCTCCACACACTAAGGTCAATTATGGCGTTCCACAGGGTTCGGTGCTAGGACAAATGCTGTTTACATTATACATGCTTCCCTTAGGCAGCATCATTAGAAGACATAGCATACATTTTCACTGCTATGCAGATGACACCCAGCTCTATCTGTCCATGAAGCCAGGTAACACACACCAATTAGTTAAACTGCAGGAATGTCTTAAAGACATAAAGACCTGGATGGCCG